>NC_143032.1:37375000-37675000 GCF_057628025.1 Oncorhynchus mykiss
AAAATGGTTTTCACTGAAACGTTGCATTCGCCTGTTGCTTAGGCTATTTACCACTGCCTATATTTGAGAAGTGTTTTGGCATTGTGGATAATTTCATTGCATAGTTGTTCTTAATATAACCGAGTAACACTGGTGAGTGTGTTTCTGTTTGACGTCAACATGCAGCGCAGACTTGGGAACAAGTACTATTTAAAATCTTTAAAATACTTTGAGCGTTTGATGTCAGATGGACGGGTTTGCAGTTTTGAGACTTTTCTATTGGTCCATTAAGCCAGGCAAGCTCAATCAAGCACAGATGATCATGTATTTTAAATGATTTCAAGTAACATTTGAATCCAGGTCTGATGCACCTTGCATGGTTTTCAGAAGTCAATAGGTTCAAGGACCAGTGCGAACTACTTTCACACTTCACACTTTGGAAAGTGAAACTAGAATACAATTACATATAGTTCTCTGGATGTGTTTTCTGATCCTTAGAATACTTTTTGACTGTCTTTAAAGAAACAGCATGAGCCTGAGAAGAGCTAGCGTTAATTCTAAAGCAATATTTGTAGAAGAATTCAATCCGACGCGGATACAGCCACATTAAGCATACTGAAAACAATTTCCCCTGAAAGATCAGTTATTCAGATCCTCACTGAATCTAATCCGATTGGCTCAATGGTAACTTGGTTGGAAGGAGATACTGGTTTGAACATTTACGATTCAGACTCCTGGATGTCCATGGGCATACACTGAAAAATATTGACTTGCATTGGTTTTTGGACAAACATGATTTTTTAAAAGTTAACCGTTGGAGAAAGTGGCCACCGGCCAGATAAAAAAATATATAAAAAAATAAAGCATGGATTGCTCTCTTATCTTGTCCATAGAGTGATTAAGAGGGTTGAAGAAACCAATGTTATTTGGGTACACTATCCCTTTAAATTCAGCCTGTGTCCCCCTCAGGTGTTTGTGGAGCTGAACGAGCTTATCATAGATAAGAACCAGGAGATGCAGTGGCGGGAGACGGCCCGTTGGATCAAGTTTGAGGAGGACGTGGAGGAGGAGACGGACCGCTGGGGCAAACCCCACGTGGCCTCGCTCTCCTTCCGCAGCCTGTTGGAGCTCCGCAAGACCATCTCCCATGGTAGGAGAGAGTTTAGAGAGAGAAGACTGTGTGCAGTGTTTCCCCTATATGAATCGTTGCCGCCACCATTAAATGTATACAGTACCAGTCAAAAGTTTGTACACACCTACTCATTCAAGGGTTTTTCTTTATTTTTTACTATTTTCTATATTATAGAATATTAGTGAAGACATCAAAACTATGAAATAACACATGAAATCATGTAGTAACCAACATTTTAGATTCTTCAAAGCAGCCACCCTTTGCTTTGCTTTGACAGATTTGAACACTCTTGGCATTCTCTCAACCAGCTTCACCTGGAATGCTTTCCAAACAGTCTTGAAGGAGTTCCCACATATGCTGAGCACTTGTTGGCTGCTTTTCATTCAATCTGCGGTCCAACTCATCCCAAACCATCTCAATTGTGTTGAGGTTAGGTGATTATGGAGGCCAGGTCCTCTGATGCAGCACTCGTCACTCTCCTCTTTGGTCAAATAGCCCATACACAGCCTGGAGGTGTGTTGGGTCATTGTCCTGTTGAAAAACAAATGATAGCCCCGCTAAGTGCAAGCCAGATGTGATCTCGTATTGCTGCAGAATGCTATGGTAGCCATGCTGGTTAAGTGTGCCTTGAATACTAAATAAATCACTGACCGTGTCACCAGCAAAGCACCCCACACCACCACCTCCATGCTCACGTTGGGAACCACACATGAGGAGATTATCTGTTTACCTACTCGGCAGTTGGAACCAAAAATCTCAAATTTGGACTCCAGACCAAAGGACAAATTTCCACCGTTCTAATGTCCATTGCTCGTGCTTCTTGGCCCAAGCAAGTCTAGTAGTGGTTTCTTTGCAGCAATTCGACCATGAAGGCCGAATGCATGCTGTCTCCTTTGAACAGTTGATGTTGAGATGTGTCTGTTACTTGGACTCTGAAGCATTTATTTGGGCTGCAATTTCTGAGGCTGGTAACTAATGAACTTATCCTCTGCAGCAGAGGTAACGCTGGGTCTTCCTTTCCTGTGGCGGTCCTCATGAGAGCCAGTTTCAACTCAGTGCTTGATGGTTTTTGCAATTGCACTTGAAGAAACTTTCAAAGTTCTTGACATTTTCCGCATTGCCTGGCCTTCATGTCTTAAAGTAATGGTCTGTCATTTCTGTTTGCTTATTTGAGCTGTTCTTGCCATAATAAGGATTTGGTCTTTTACCAAATAGGGCTATCTTATGTATGCCAACTATACCTTGTCACAACACAACTCATTGGCTCAAATGTATTAAGAAGGAAAGACATTCCACAAATTAGCAAGGCACAACCTTTGATTGAAATATATTCCAGGTGACTTCCTCATGAAGCTGGTTGAGAGAATGCCAAGAGTGTGCAAAGCTGTCATCAAGGCAAAGGGTGGCTACTTTGAAGAATCTCAAATATAAAATATATTTTGATTTGTTTGTCTTTTTTTGGTTACTATGCAATTCCACATGTGTTATTTCATAGTTTTGATGTCTTCACTATTATTCTACTATATAGAACATAGTAAAAATAAGGAAAAACCCTTGAATGAGTAGGTATTCTCCAAACTTTTGACTGGTACTATGTATGTATACATGTATGTTGACTCCAATGCTTCCCACAACTGTGCCAAGATGGTTGGATGTCCTTTGGGTGCTGGACTATTCTTGATACAGGAAACTGTTGAGCATAAAAAACACAGCAGCGCTGCAATTCTTGACACTCAAACCAGTGCGCTTGGCACCTACTACCATACCCCGTTCAAAGGCACTTAAATATTTTGTCTTTCCCATTCACCTCTGAATGGCACACATGCACAGTCCATATCTCAATTGTCTTCAGGCTTAAAAATCCTTCTTTAATCCGTCTCCTCCCCTTCGTCTACACTGATTGAAGTTGATTTTAAGTGACATCAATAAGGGATCATAGCTTTCACCTGGATTTACCTGGCCAATCTGTAATGTTTTGTAAAGGCAGTGTATTTTTTGGGGCGAGACAAAGTATTTAAGTGCCTTTGAACAGCGTATGGTAGTAGGTGCTAGGTGTACCGGTTTGTGCCAAGAACTGCACCGCTGCTGGGTTTTTCATGCTCAACACTTTCCTGTGTGTGTATCAACAATAGTCCACCACCCAAAGGAAATCCATCCAACTTGACACAACTGTGGGAAGCATTGGTGTCAGCATGGGCCAGCATACTTGTGGAATTGTAGAGTCCATATCCCGATGAATTGAGGATGTTCTGAGGACAAAATGGGGGGGTGCAACTCAATAGGAAGCTGTTCTTAATGTTTTGAACACTCAGTGTACGTGTGTGGGAGTGTGTGTCTGTGTGAGTGTGTCTGTGTGTGCCCACCCTGCTGTGACCTCAGTGTCATGTGTGCCCTCTGCCACCAGGGGCGGTGTTGTTGGACCTGGACCAGAAGACTTTGCCTGGCATTGCCCACCAGGTGGTAGAGCAGATGATCATCTCAGACCAGATCAAGGCTGAGGACCGCGCAAACGTGCTCCGAGCCCTGCTGCTCAAACACAGGTACGCCACCACCACTACACCTAAACACCAACCAGGACAGCTCAGTGGAAAATACTTGTTGAGTATCTAGTAACCTAAGTATGGAAGTACGGAATACTTGTGTCAATTAAGTGTGTGGACACTTTAAACTCTGGATATTGTTTTTCAACAGGAAAAGTATAATAAAAACTCTCTGTAGTTTGTCTACCATTTTGACCTCAGATGAAATAGCGTTATTAGTTCAGCATG
The DNA here is from genome assembly GCF_057628025.1 of Oncorhynchus mykiss. Classification (NCBI taxonomy): domain Eukaryota; kingdom Metazoa; phylum Chordata; class Actinopteri; order Salmoniformes; family Salmonidae; genus Oncorhynchus; species Oncorhynchus mykiss. Next base: position 37,378,880 of record NC_143032.1, read on the forward strand.
TCAATTTACACAATGTTAAACTTGCGATGTCTCTGCCTGGTCCCGCCGCCTGCTTGCTTGATAGCGTGCGAGAGGGCAAGGTGCGACATATGCATCTCCTGCTCAACCTCTATGTGCCTTTACCTCCCTCGCCCTGCAGTCACCCAAGCGATGAGAAGGAGCACAGCCACAACCCCTTCCCCAGGAACATCTCGGCGGCCAGCCTGGGCAACCTGCTGCCCCAGCAACACAGCTCCAACCACATCCACCATCCAGAGCCCTCCGTCACAGACCCCCTCATGGGCTCGGCCAGCACAGGGGAGCAGGAGACACGTATCGACATGGAGAAGAACGACCTGCAGGTAGCTACAGTATAGTGTTGATTTTATGTAAGGAGTAAATGCTGACGTTTATTTTTCCAAGGTAATGTACAGAACTGAGGCATGTATCCCGTGTATACCAAAAAAATAAAAAATACAGCGCACATTTAAGAGTAAAAAAAAAAAAAAAATTCTACTCTTTTGGTTGCTAGAGAAGCACCCCAGTCTTTTGGTTGATATTTATGTTGTTCGTTCTATATGTTCAGTTGCCATACACGCTGGCGACATTCTTGTCCCTTGCTTGCTAGCTACCCAACTAGCTACGGCTAACAAAGTCACATCCTTTGAATCCAGAATAAAAGCATTTTGTTTAAGCTCTTTTCTATTGACATTCATTTGGATACATCCATAATGTCTGTAAAAACAAATCAATACTAGCTAGCTAAGTTTTTCCTCATTGGACCTGTGTTTACAATGTATCCCATTTCTGTTTGTGTGGTTGTCGGTTTAGCTTTCTGTAATTTGTAACAAGTGTGGTCTGCATCTTTGGGTGCATATTTCATCATGTTTGCAATGTGTCCCGATAGCTTTTCCAACTGTCCCGTTATTTGGTTTTAATGTCCATTTTAAAATGCCCTTCTAGCCAATCAGAAACAAGTATTCAACAGTGCTGTGTATACGTAGTGAGGAATGTATTAGGCAGATTATTCTACTGCTAAAGAGTGTAGGTAAGTGTGTGTGTGTGTGTGTGTGTGTGCGCAAATTGTGTACACAGGGATATTGAGCTATCATGTAAAAAGTATCTTCATTGGATAATTTTTTGTGGAGGGGGCAGTCTGTCACATTGAGTTACCATGGCCTGGGTTAAGTCTGTCCTGATTGGTATTGCAGCAGAAGGAGTCTACTCCAAATATCGGCATACACAGGTCGAAGTCCAAGCATGAGCTCAAGCTGCTGGAGAAGATTCCACAGAATGCTGAGGCCACTGTTGTCCTTGTGGGTGAGTGGTCTTTTTTTAATTCATCTAAGAACCAGAAGTACCAGAAAGCATCTCCTGTTACCTTTTTCAAATAACCTACTACCACTACTACCTCTTCTTCTTCGGGTACTTATATTTGTCCTATTTGACACGTTATTATTTTTTTTTTCTATTTTCTTTGGGGATGGGTTTGCATGTCCCAAATTTCCCTGATACACACTCGGTGAGTGGGGTCACGGCCAGGGTCAAATAACATCTGAAACAGTAGTCTAATATCAAGCATTCCCACTCTGTGCAGTGTAACAGCATGCCCTATAACCCTCTGTCCCCCCTTCCTCTCCTCCAGGCAGCGTGGACTTCCTGGAGCAGCCCACCATGGCCTTTGTGCGGCTGCAGGAGGCGGAGGAGCTAGACTCTGTCCTGGAGGTCCCAGTGCCAGTCAGGTTCATCTTTGTCCTGCTGGGTCCCCCCAGCACCAACATGGACTACCACCAAATCGGACGCTCCATCTCCACACTCATGTCTGACAAGGTCAGTGCGCTGTACTGTGAAGGCGAGAGGAGAGCAAGAGTCAATTGATTTAGGTTTAGTAGAACATCTGTGGGCCGAGTTTCCTGGCCACAGATGAAAATCACTTTCAATGAGAATCTGCATTGATAATGCTTTTTAGTCCAGGACTAGGCTTAATCTGTGTCCTGGAAACCATCTCTATATGTTTTTATTACTATGGTCATACTACATATTATGGTTATTTAATTTCGCACACAACTCTGAATGCAAAAAAGAAAATCCAAACACAGAGTGAACCTGTTTTGTTCTATGAAGGCTCACATACTGTAGGACAATGAGTATAACTCCAGTGTTTTTCCTGTTCTCCCGCGCAGCACTTCCATGAGTCGGCCTACCTGGCGGACGACCGCCAGGACCTGCTCAACGCCATCAACGGCTTCCTGGACTGCAGCATCGTTCTGCCACCCTCCGAGATGGGCGGTGAGGAGCTGCTACGCTCCGTGGCACGCTTCCAGAAGGAGATGCTTCGCAAGCGGGAGGAGCAAGGAGCCCTGCTGGCCAAGGAGCCCAAGAGCCAGAAGGAAAAAGGTGGGGGAATCCCACAATTTTGTTCACAGAAAAATGATGTCCTAACTTTCCTAGCTTCTCAGACCGTAACATGGAGCCGGATGATAATATTTTGAAAGTTTCCTTTTTTTTAAATGCAAAAAAGATTCCAAAGAAACGTCACTTTTCTAGTCCAGTATTTGAAATCGGTCTATGTTTATGTATTCCAGAGGCCCTCCTCTCCCCCGGGAAGCCGGGAGACGACCCCCTGCAGCGTACTGGACGCCCCTTCGGAGGCTTAATCCGAGACGTGAAGCGCCGCTACCCAAAGTACGTGAGTGACTTCAAGGACGCGCTGAACGCCCAGTGCGCTGCGGCCATCATCTTCATCTACTTCGCTGCCCTCTCCCCCGCCATAACCTTCGGAGGCCTCCTGGGTGAGTCCCAGGGGTTAAATGCAGCCAGCTAGCAAATTCTGGTACATTTACAGAAATGTCCCTGTGTAAGTTAAGAAAGTGACGGAAACATTAACCGCAACTACCCATCTACCCCTATCAACACACAACCAGACACTTAGCATGTGTTTAAAGTAGGCATTGGAGCTATATTGAATATGTACTGAGAATGGATTTCGTAGCTTTTTAAAAAACCTTCTTAGGTCATTCTCTGAATGTTGCCTGTGTGGGTTCTTGACTGTGTGCCTTGTGGTAGGTGAGAAGACTGAGGGTCTGATTGGTGTGTCTGAGCTGATCGTGGCCACAGCTGTGCAGGGTGTTCTTTTCTGCCTCCTGGGGGCCCAGCCGCTCCTGGTGGTTGGCTTCTCCGGACCCCTGCTCGTCTTTGAAGAGGCCTTCTACTCTGTAAGTTACCTCAAACTGAGATGTGAGATTACATTATTGACTACCTCGTAAGAGTAGGGCTGGGCGATATGGCCTATATATATATATATTGGCCATATCGCCCAGCCCTACTCTTATCTCTAGATCCATCTATCTCTAGATCTATATATATATATCAGTTTGTGTTGACTCAGTACTTTTGCTGACTCAGCTATCCAGCTAACTATCGATTAGCATTAGTGGCTAACACGAGTTAATTGTATAATTATAGAAGCTTGTGGATTTATATTAAAATCAAAGTGGAAACAGCATCGTAGTCAACATTGTTGCACGTGCTGCATTGACCATGCAGACTGAACAAAAGTGTCTCGTGGTCAAGCAACAACATGCGCTCCTTGAGTGATGGGATGGGACTAGGTCTGTGTGGAAAGCAGCATGGAGAGAGCGGAGAGGGATAAACTAAAAGAGTAAAGTAAACTATAAAATTGGACGTTACACACCACGTATCACGTTTAACAAACCAAACATTCAAATACCGTTATAGAAGGTAAAGAGAACCCCAAACCAGTCCATGCATCAATACCGGCATAGTAAAATACGGTATACCACCCAGCCCTACATAAGACTCCCTTTTGTATTTTCCTGCTGTTGATGTTGACCTGTATGCGTGGCCACTCTTCCATCAGTGTCAGAACTCAATACTCAGTTTTGTCTTAATTGCTTCCTTACCATTCTCTCTCTGTGTGTGTCCATAGTTCTGTAAGGGGAACGGGATAGAGTACCTGACGGGCCGGGTGTGGATCGGCTTCTGGCTCATCATCATCGTGGTGACGACAGTGGCCTTGGAAGGTAGCTTCCTGGTCCGCTTTGTCTCACGTTTCACCCAGGAGATCTTCTCCTTCCTCATCTCGCTCATCTTCATCTTCGAGACCTTCTCCAAGATAGGCAAGGTACTGTACACTTGACACTCCGTTAACTATAGTATTGAAATTGATAGAAATGATTTAGTGCCCTTGTAAGTGCTAAAAGCACTTTACGTTGTAGAGAGGGGATCCAATCTGACTACTGATAATAAATGGAACTGACTTTAGATTGGACTGTTCTCAAAACATGGGGTCAAAACGAGTATGTTTTCCTAACGGGTACACTCTTAAGAAAATCTTTTGTGGTTGAGTGGCCCTGATCCGAGAACAAAGTGAAAGGGACAGACAGCCCAACTTTTATCTGGGCTTATGATTTCAGGAATGTTACTATTTTTAGACCTTTGTCGAACACAAGACTTTCAAGGGATAATTTGTGTCTGGATTAATCTGTTTGCTGGGACCTTACAGGTATGTACATTTTAATCCCTCTGAAGCCGTGTTGAAGTGATCTCTGTGTGTGTGTGTGTGTGTGTGTGTGTGTGTGTGTGTGTGTGTGTGTGTGTGTGAAGCGGTGCTTTAATGTGAACCCATTTTTTCCTGTGTTGCCGGGCAGATTTTCATGGAGCACCCACTGCAGCGCTGTTACCTTGACAACAGCACGGCGGAGAACGCAACGATGGAGAATAGCACCCTGGAGCTATTGCTTGGCAACAGCACTATTTCGGTGGTGTCGGTGAAGGTCCTAGGGGAACCCAACACAGCACTGCTCTCCCTTGTACTCATGTCTGGAACCTTCTTCATTGCATTCTACCTGCGCAAGTTCAAAAACAGTGCCTTCTTCCCTGGCAAGGTAAGACACTGGTACACTTTATGAGGTGAAGGGGCTCATGTCATCCTCACTCTAAGCACAATAGGGTTATCAGGGTGTATTTCAATTCAATACAAACTTAAAGGATCATTTGGGATTTTGGCAATGAGGCCCTTTATCTACTTCACCAGAGTCAGATGAACTCGTGGATAACATTTGTATGTCTCTGTGTCCAGTATGAAGGAATTTGAGGTAGTTTCGTGAACCAATGCCAACTACCCTCATTGCCAGACTCCCGAAGTATCACTTTAATTATTTAGAACATAGTTTATTGTAAAATCACAGAACTTTACTCCCCAGTGTCCCATCATGGGCTGTGTGTTATGCATTGCCTACACCTAACTATTTTGTGTTGTTCAGCTCCGTAGGATTATTGGAGATTTCGGGGTCCCCATAGCCATCCTCATCATGGTCCTAGTGGACTACAGTATACGTGACACTTACACACAGGTGAGTAGTACTGCAATTAATATAATTCCAAAGCCCTTTATTAGTTTGTTCATTGTATTGTCTAGATTAATAAGCTTAACTACTGTCATACTGAGAAATTATAAAGAACTAGTTACTTTGACGACATATTAGTGCATGTTATGTCATCACCCTCTAAAACACATCACTTCCCTGACCCCTGACCTTGTGTAGAAACTGAGCGTGCCCAGTGGCTTCTCTGTGACCAGTCCTGAGAAGCGTGGCTGGGTGATCAACCCCCTAGGCATGTACACCCCGTTCCCCATCTGGATGATGTTTGGCAGTGTGCTGCCCGCCCTGCTGGTCTTCATCCTCATCTTCATGGAGACACAGATCACCACGTGAGACACACTGTCACACTACAGTACCCAGCACCCCTGTGTTCCATCATGAGCTCCCCCTTAGTAGCAAAATTAATTGGATACGAACTGCGGGAAATACTGGAAATCATGGAAGACATTACATTATATACTGTGTATGTTTTTATCCTGGCAAGTTGATTTACTCATTCTCAACTTCTCATCTGCCTTTCTTTCTTCCATTCCTCTCTTACTACCTGTCTTCCTCCCTAACTCAGTCTGATAGTGAGTAAAAAGGAGCGGATGCTGGTGAAGGGTTCTGGCTTCCACCTGGACCTGCTGGTGATTGTAGTGCTGGGAGGCACCTCTGCCCTGTTCGGCCTGCCCTGGATGGCCGCTGCCACTGTGCGCTCTGTAACGCACGCCAACGCCCTCACCGTCATGAGTAAGGCGGTCGCCCCCGGCGACAAGCCCCGCATCCAGGAGGTCAAGGAGCAGCGGGTTACAGGGTTGCTGGTGGCCATCTTAGTAGGTGAGTGTCTTTTGGATAGATGTCGAATAGACTAGACTGGAAGATGTTTGGTGCTTCTCAAAAGTTTACCGTAGCTTCCTCCACTTGACTCCTTCCCTTCTGCAGTGATCTGAAGACACAGGATAAAAACAAAACATATAAGGGAATATGTGACTTTGTTTATGGTGACTTTGCTTTCACCTGTGTAGTTATTTCACCTCCGACTACTAGAAGAGGAAACTATTAGTATTGAGTATTGAGACGCAGTCATGTTTGCAGTAATATCTCTTAACTCTTACTCCCTCGTCTTCCAGGCCTTTCCATAGTGATCGGAGACCTGCTGCGTCAGATCCCCATCGCTGTGCTGTTTGGCATCTTCCTCTACATGGGCGTGATGTCACTCAATGGAATCCAGTTCACCGAGCGCCTAATGTTACTGCTGATGCCCCCCAAGTACCACCCCGACCACACCTACGTCCGCAAGGTGACCACAGCTCAGAGTCACAGAGAGTAAACAGAGCAGTGGCTCTGGTTCCCTAATCCGTCTAATAGATAGCTTGGTCCCAGATCAGTTTGTGCTCTAATGAAAACTCCTATGGTCAAAAATGACAGTAGGAGTTGTCAAAACATCACAAACAGATATGGGACAGGGCTTTCAAATAGAGCCTTTCCTGTATAATCCACTATATCAAGGATGGGAAACTTTGATGGGGGTGGGAGACACAAAACAAATCGGAATTTATCATGAGACGCAGTGGCTCGTGGGTCTGCATACCCGTGGGTCTGGATGTGGGTCTGCATACCCACATCCATACCCACACATGCTGTCAGAGCCAGCCCTAGCCGAAATGTTTTTGGGGGGCCCACCACCTTGCGAGCAAACATTTTTAGCTACCCCCCCCCCTCCCCTTAAAAGCAGAGGGGGGGGGAAATACATTTCAGAGTTCAGTTCAGGTAATTCTACACATTTTGCCATAGGGTAGAGAGATATTTGACATTTTTAAGCTTATTTCCTGCCATTCTACACATTTTGCCCTGATTTAAGCCATGTTAATATGATATCTACAAAATCAATGGGGCCCCCCTGGAGGTTAAGGCCCCTGAGCAAATGCGATTTGGTAAATAAACCATGATTACTACAAGTTTAGAGAGCTGGCTAGACTAACTTACCAATACAAAAATAGCTGATATGGGCTAAATGACTGACTAAGTGACTGACGTAAGATTATTATAATACATTTTTTCGGAAATTGATCCATGGGCTTACCCGTGCCCATCCCTGCACTATATAAACTCATAGAGGCTATTTTGCTCAAGTGGGTACCAGAGTTTGTATACATATACTGAGTATACAAACATTAGGAACACCTGCTCTTTCTATGACATAGACTGACCAGGTGAAACCTATGAGGGGAGGAGATAGGTTAAAGAAGGATTTTTAAGCCTTGAGACAATTGAGACATCGATTGAGGGTGAATGGGCAAGACAAAATATTTAAGTGCCTTTGAACAGGGTATGGTAGTAGGTGCCAGGCGCACAGGTTTGAGTGTGTCAAGAACTGCAGCTCTACTGGGTTTTTCACGCCCAACAGTTTCCCGTGTGTATCAAGAATGGTCCACCATCCAAAGGACATCCAGCCAACTTTACTCAACTGTGGGAAGCATCGGAGTCAACATGGGCCAGCATCCCTTCGGAATGCTTTCGATACCTTGTAGAGTCCATGCCCCAACGAATAGAGGCCGTTCTGAGGGCACAAGGGTGTGCAACTCAATATTAGGAATGACATACTCATGATTTTCATTGTCCCCTTTCGAGTGTATTACGGTAATCCACTTTCTTAACTGATAGTAACTGTGTCCCCCAGGTGAAAACGCTGCGGATGCACCTGTATACACTGATCCAGCTGGTGTGTCTGGCGGCGCTGTGGGCCGTCATGTCAACCGTGGCCTCTCTGGCTTTCCCTTTCGTCCTCATCCTCACCGTCCCCGTCAAGATGTTCCTGTTGTCGCGCATCTTCACCACCCGTGAGATGCAGTGTGTAAGTTGGCCCAGAGGTGCGCACTAGGCCCATACACTAGCTTTAGGGCCTTTCACTAGGATTCACCCTATGAGCCCTGGTCAAACGTAGTGCAGGGAGTACGGTGCCGTTTGAGATGTATCCCCTTTCTCTCCCCCGAGGATGTTTCAGGAGAGGTCCTCATAGTACTTATGGAGTTTACTCTTAAAGGAGAAGTTGTTTTTTTTTTACAACCAAATCTCTATTTTTGATGTAAATGGCATGTTATAGAAAAGTCCAGACACCTTTTTTGTGATTTCACCAAACACCTATGGGGTTCCTGAAAAAACATGAACAAAGGCTCCAAAAACACCCAAATATGTCCTTTTAGATATGCCAATGCTCTTAGTATAGTGATGCAGGTCTTTAGATGTGCACATGAAATTGTCATTCCTAACTTTATCCGCAACGTTATATTCCCTTTTTGTGCGCCTCAAGACGTTTCCCTTATCCAGCTGTTCGATTCTCCACGTAGCCTGCTGCTACAGGTAACTGCCAAAATTAAGGGAACACCAACATAGTGTCTTAGTAGGGTGTTGGGCCACCACTAGCTGCCAGAACAACTTCAATGCGCTTTGGCATAGATTCAACAAGTGTCTGGAACTTCCTGTGTGGAAGCACAGGCTTTTAATATATTTTGTATCCCCCATTTACTCAAGTGTTTCCTTCATTTTAGCAGTCACCTCTCCGTCCATTGTACAGGTATCGTTCGAGTCGCAACAAAATGGAGTAGAGAGTTCTGACTAAAGTTCGGAATGACACAATTTCATGTGTACAAGATCTGCATCACTATACCGGGAAGTTTTCTGTTTCTAAAATAACGTGTTTGGGTTTTTTTGGAGCCTTTATTCATGTTTTTTTCAGAGCTCCCGTATACTGCACAGTAAGGATGAGGAAGTGATTCGTTGTTTGGGGGTATGTTTCTCAAAAAAAGTGTCTATAATATGCCATTTGCATCAAAAATGTTGATTTAGTTGTAAAAAAATAACTTATCCTTCATGACTGTCTGCTCTGCTTGTTCTTCTTCAGTGGTTTTTAGCACTGGGTTGACTTTGTGAATAAGTACCCTGTAAAAAGCGCAGTACATGTGAAATTTGATTGACGAAAGGCATATCTATCTACCCATTTTAAAACAATCAATCATAGTTACATTTGAGTAATTTAGCGGACGTTCTTATACAGCGCACTTTACTATAAGTGCATTCATCTTAAGATAGCTAGGTGAGATGACAACATATCACAATCCTATCAAGTACGTTATCCCTCAACAAAGTATTTATCAGCAAAGTCCGTGGCAGTAGGATATGTGGCATTTCTGGTGGGAGGGGGCGGCGCCGTGAGTGTTGTTTAAGGTACTCGTCAGAGGTGGGGTTAACGGTACAGCTACTGCCTTGCTCTAACAGTCTGCTCTCCTCTCTCATAGCTCGATGCTGATGACGCAGAGCCCGTCTTTGACGAGAGAGAGGTCCATGATGAATACTCAGAGATGCACATGCCTGTGTGACCCACACCATCATATACCTACCAACCACTGTATTCTTCTCTGTGTCCACACCATTCTGCCAATCAATCAACCAGCCAATGAAATGCCTGCCCAAAGGATCACTCATAACCCCCTGTCAATCTCATTCACTGGGACAGAGTTCAATTGGGTGACATAAGTAGATTCAACGTTCAGGCGTTCTCATGATGACACACAGCTGGAAATGGAGACACATTATAAGGGGGAACTTCCTGTCCTCTGAAGGGGTTAGGGGTCGTAACCCTTCAGAGAGCACTTTGTGGCATTAGGTATGAATACAGACTGAAAGGTCCAATCGGTTCAGCATATTTATTTTGTTCATCATCCATGTTTTAAAATATTTCAACATATTTGCCTTTTTGGGGCGGTTCAGGGGTTCAAATCCAGTTGTGTTTTTATAGATGTGTATTTTCAAGGTTTATTCCAGTGACCGTGTATGGTAGGTAGTTTAGTACACAATTATTTGTTTTTCAACCCTGACAGGTTGTGCTGATTCACATTGAATGTGCGGAGGATTATATATGGGATACATTCCTTGAGTCAATATATTTAACATATTGTGCTTTCACTTTGTATGTTTAGCTCTTTTAGCTCACTAAGCGCCTTATGAAGGACATGATGGCTGGACAGAGAAACCTAATTATGTTGCTTTTGTTTTTAACAGCTGTTCCTTCAAGAGCACCTCTAAGCCCTCTGCACTTTTTAAGGCATAATATTGAATGTTTTATATTTGACTTAGTGTCTATCAAAACACTATGCTGTGTATTTTTGTAAAAAAAAAATGTAAGGTTCCTTAGATTTTTCTCTCCCGGCAATTCCATTAGCTAAAAAGGAAGGCGTGTGATTTTATGTTTCCAAACGATTGCAAAGGGGACACAAACTGCTCCAACCTCAGACTGATATTAAGGTAGTGTTAGCCCGGTTGTTTTACCAATAGTCATTACAACACTGCTCAGCAATCACAGCAGTCTTGTGAAGTCGTGATGTGCATATCTATGTTATTGTGTAGTTTATTTGCTTTCATCCATTCATCATCCTCCTCTAGTGTTTATGCTGCCATTGTGGTGGCTGAAGTTTACCAGCAGAGGGAGACGAAATATAACCAAAGTACACATTGTAGTACCAAATGATTTTAAAGTACTGTACTGAATGTTAAATAACTCCCCAACTATTTATTTTTCGTTAGCATTTCCTCCATAAAAGCTGAAATGGGATCACATCTCTCAAGTGCTACACAATCTCAAGACCTTTCTTAAGTACTGTCTATATACACTAAACATCGTGATACTTTCGGCAAGTACAGTAAACTTCTTGTAGTATTGTTCTAATAAGGAGCTGTTTAGTTTCACATATTTGGTCATCTAAAGTATATCCTGCTGAATCCCTTTCTGAAAGTTATCGACGTGCATCTATGGGGTTCACCTTCACCTTTTGCATTCTCACTGTGTATGTTAAAGTGGTCTACCTACCAGCATAAAGCTAGTCAGTATTTTGAGGGGGGGGCACTAATCTATTTGTATTTTCCTGTGTGTGAGTGGTTTTATTTCTTGCCAAATCTCGGCCATTTAAAATGTTTCAAGTTTGGTCAGAACTATCAAATGTGGGTGTTATCGCACCTGTTACTTGCCACCAGGTTTATGATGTTTCCGAGGTGGGCAAAGTGGTTCAGCGGGTCAAGACCATTTCTCTCACAACATTCCATTTTCATTTTGATTTTGATTTCAAGTAGTATTAGTGATTATTATAAAAATTATCCAAAGTTTTTAGATCACCCATGCCAGGGTAATCTCTTGTGGAAAGACTACGTAAACATAAATCATACTGTAGATCTGTCATGATACAACTGGATGTGTGAGATCTGCAGCATTAGTTCCAGTGCTTGGGTTTTTTGTCAATGGTTATTTGGACAAATCCTGATTTTTGCAGGCGTTAGCATATTTTGGATGGAGCAGGGACATTTGGCTCATATACTTGCCTGTAGAGAGAAAGGGTAGAGTTCTTTTGTTTTTGGTTCTGATCCTCGTTCTATCTCTTCTCTTAACACTTATGGACCCAGATCTTAATTGAACATCTGACCAATTACGCACGACTTAAGTTCTGGGTTTACTAAGATTAATGCCAGGGGAATGGCTTAAAGCCTTTTTAAAGATGTTTCTAATATATACGGATGTCTGGAGTTAGACCTATGAATATACTTTTTTTTTACCTGAAATGCAGTCATTGATTGTGAAGACTGGACCTCAGGTCTGTCTTTTGTTCTTTCTTGCCTCTTTATTGTTTCTCTAGCAAGGGGGAGGCCGAAGACCTCACTAATCCCCTTCAGACCAACTCCTTAACCTTTTTTTTATCCTTTAGTGTGTGTACTTTACTGTATTTATACTTGGGATATTGCCTTTCAACAGTAAAAGTTCAGAAATGTCTCTTTCTGTGCACCTCAGCTAAGCTATACTTGGCTCCATATTCCCACGGTCTATGGCTACAGGCAGCCCAACTCTGATCTTTTGTTCAACTATTGGCAAAAGAGCTGATCTGATTGGTCAAAAGACCAATAAGTGGAAAAGATATCAGAATCCGGCTGACGGTGTAAACGCATTCGAAGTCCTTTATTTGTGTCTGAATTGATCTACAGCTGCACGTGAATGTATACGATATGTGATTGTGACATTTATCACCTGACTCCGTCATAGCCGTCATATATATTTTTTCCAGTATGTCACTCAAGTTCAATTTGTTTTCACTTTTAGAATGCCCATAGATCAAGGCCTGCATTCACAACACGTCTCAGAGTAGAAGTGATGATGGGATCAGATTTCCATTTTAGATCCTACTGAATAAGATATGAACAGAGGGGATCTGATCCTAGCACTCCTACTCACTCTTCATGAATACAGGTCCTGATCCCTCATGTATTGTAATGTGGCATAATGTGTTGTCTTGAGTGTTTGAAGGGTGTTGTGCAGATGTTTTAAAATATGTTGCAGTAATTGATGACCATGGACAAAATGGTGGGGTGCAAAATAAGTTTATTTTTATTTTTATGGAAAATAGTATGGATGGAGGAAATATGTTCTGTACATGATTGTCAGTGCCCACGGAAACATTGCTATAATGCAGTTCCATTTTAAAAGAAACAAAGCATTCTGGGTGGTCATTGCTTATGTTCAGTGTACATACACTACCGGTCAAAAGTTTTAGAACACCTACTCATTCAAGTGTCTTTCAAGTTATCTTTATTTTCAGTATTTTCTACATTGTAGAATTATAGCGAAGACATCAAAACTATGAAGTAACACGTGGAATCATATACTAACCAAAAGTGTTAAACAAAGCAAAAGATTTGTCAAATAGCCACCCTTTGCCTTGATGACAGCTTTACACACTCTTGGCATTCTCTCAACCAGCTATACCTGGAATGCTTTCCAACAGTCTTGGAGGGGTTCCCACGAGCTGAGCACTTGTTGGCTGCTTTTCCATTCACTCTGTGCTCCGACTCATCCCAAACTATCTCAATTTGGTTGAGGTCGGTGGATTGTGGAGGCCAGGTCATCTGATGCATCACTCTCCTTCTTGGTCAAATAGCCCTTACACAGCCTGGAAGTGTGTTGGGTCATTGCCCTGTTGAAAAACAAATGATAGTCCCACTAAGCCCAGAACAGATGGGATGGTGTATTGCTGCAGAAATGTATTTTGATGTAACACTTTTTTGGTTACTACATGATTCTTCCATATGTGTTATTTCATAGTTTAGTCAAATAAAAATAAGAAAAAACCTTGAGTGGGTGTTCTAAAACTTTTGACCGGTAGTGTAAATAGTTAAAATATTGATGACCAATAAAGTCAATTTCTATTAAACATCACTGCTGTAGTGTTCTTTAACAATTCAACCAAAATATAGAGTGGGGCAAAAAAGTATTTAGTCTGCCACCAACTGTGCAAGTTTTCCCACTTAAAAAGACGAGAGGCCTGTAATTTTCATCATAGGTACACTTCAACTATGACAGACAAAATGAGAAAAAAAATCCAGAAAATCACATTGTAGGATTTGTAATTAATTTATTTGCAAATTATGGTGGAAAATAAGTATTTGGTCACCTACAAACAAGCAAGATTTCTGGCTCTCACAGACCTGTAAGTTCTTCTTTAAGAGGCTCCTCTGTCCTCCACTCGTTACCTGTATTAATGGCACCTGTTTGAACTTGTTATCAGTATAAAAGACACCTGTCCACAACCTCAAACAGTCACACTCCAAACTCCACTATGGCCAAGACCAAAGAGCTGTCAAAGGACACCAGAAACAAAATTGTAGACCTGCACCAGGCTGGGAAGACTGAATCTGCAATAGGTAAGCAGCTTGGTTTGAAGAAATCAACTGTGGGAGCAATTATTAGGAAATGGAAGACATACAAGACCACTGATAATCTTCCTCGATCTGGGGCTCCACGCAAGATCTCACCTCGTGGGGTCAAAATGATCACAAGAACGGTGAGCAAAAATCCCAGAACCACACGGGGGGACCTAGTGAATGACCTGCAGAGAGCTGGGACCAAAGTAACAAAGCCTACCATCAGTAACACACTACGCCGCCAGGGCCTCAAATCCTGCAGTGCCAGACGTGTCCCCCTGCTTAAGCCAGTATATGTCCAGGCCCGTCTGAAGTTTGCTAGAGAGCATTTGGATGATCCAGAAGAAGATTGGGAGAATGTCATATGGTCAGATGAAACCAACATATAACTTTTTAGTAAAAACTCAACTCGTCGTGTTTGAGGACAAAGAATGCCAACAAAGGGTATATAACAAAGTATTGAGAAACTTTTGTTATTGACCAAATACTTATTTTCCACCATAATTTGCAAATAAATTCATAAGTCCTACAATGTGATTTTCTGGATTTTTTTTCTCATTTTGTCTGTCATAGTTGAAGTGTACCTATGATGAAAATTACAGGCCTCATCTTTTTAAGTGGGAGAACTTGCACAATTGGTGGCTGACTAAATACTTCTTTGCCCCACTGTATTATTCATAACAAGATGAGTACAGTTAAAAGTTACAGGATAATACATAAAATACCTTTTACCATGCAGATACATGTTCACTTCATGTATGCTGTGGCTAATACAAAACGATTTATGTTGAAATATAGAAATTGAAACTTCCAGATTCTCATGTTGAAACCAACTTCCTTCTTGTAACTAGGTCAAAAACAGCGCATGACCCAGGCCTGCACATTATCCTTGATTGCTCAATCCCTCTCCAAAAACACATTCGAGGCTCTTTCCCTTTTGTTTGTCTGAGTTAGTGTTCCTCCCTGTAGTGGAGTGGGTGGTCTTCATACAGAACAATAACCTCAGTCAGGCTGCTCCGCACACACTGGGAGGAAGATGGCTGCTCTACTACTGCTGTTGTTGGTTAGTGCTGGAGTCCTGCTGTCTTCTACTGAGGCTCAGGAGGCTTATAATAAACTCCCCGATAACTACAGGAAAGGAGTGGATCTGGCTCTGCAACAACTCAACTCTCACGCTGGAGTCAAACACCATTTTCTCTTCTTCAAGAGTCTCCTGAAGTCCGACATAGAGGTAAAAAACCTTGTGCCGAAAACCATTGAGGTTTCTATTGCCGGAAGGTTGTTTTTCTGAGGACTGTGACAAGACTGCGTTTTGTGTAGACCTGGTAAATGTTTATGGTTGTTTAGTCTACTCAATGATATACATTTTCTTCCTCTAGTCTGGATTTGATGTGAGCTACATTTATCACAGCTTCTACCTGAAAGCCACCAAGTGCCCAAAGGGAACGGTTGACTCCACGCAATGCAAGTTCAGGAATGACCGAGTGAGTACCTGGAACTGTCTCAGCACAGTTGAGCTGAATCATCAATAACCTTACGGCTTTCGTACAAATCCCATAAATTATACACATCTAAGTCTACAGCATGGAATTGTAATCTACATATAATGCTGTCATATTGTGTGTATTTCTACAGCCATTGATAGACTGTTCAGTCTGCTACAAAACCTTTGCTGGAGAGATTGAGAAGGATCCAAAACCGTATATCCACTGTGTCCACAAACCAGCACTTACAGAGGTTTGTTGGATCGCTAGTTGTCCCTTCCCCCGACACTAAACTGTTTCAATCATTCACCAGTCAAATTCTATAACTAAATATGATTATGAAGAAAATGTTAGAATTTTCATGAAGAAAATTATAGAATTGTCTATAAACTAGTTCCTATAAAGATTAAGGACAACATCACGAGGTGAACTCTTATCTAATTCAGAAACGGACAGTAATTGCAGGGATTTGTTCCATCACATTATTGAGTAAAAGTTGATTTTGAAGACAAATATATATTGTGAATGTTATTAAAGCAGAATATTAACCTGTTTATTTCCCCTTGTGAATTTCAGGATATGATGACAACAAGAGTAGAACACTGTAATACAATGAGTTACCACAGTGGAGCCCCTACTCTCCTGGCTTCAAAATCTTAAAGTGAAAGGGGCCATGTTAGTTCTGTGCCATGACGAAATAATGCTATTGCACAATACATCTGGATTTAGTCTGGAAAGAGAGCCTCATTTTGTCTGTATTCTGTGTTCATTATTCTGTATTCACCTTCATACTATTTCTAATTACTTTAAACACGCTTAGGCTTGAGCTCCAAGTGTTCACTTCATGCATGCTACGTTCGTGTTTCCTATTCCTCTACCTCTGAAATATCCCAGTTGAATGTGGTACATTTATGTTCAATAAAGTTTTATTCAGAAAAAAATAATTCAAGTCGTTGGTGTTCTCTTTTCCAAATAGCACATAGGTAGACATGATAGGGGAAATTCCTCTAGATGTTACAGTGTCTCCCATTTCTCTATAGGAAGGCCAAGAAAAACAATCAGGACAGTTGGTTGATAGCCTGTTTTAAGCTTGGACTTGTGATTCCTTAGGCCTGAGCAATATGTGTTTTTGAGTCTCGTTAATGT
The DNA here is from genome assembly GCF_057628025.1 of Oncorhynchus mykiss. Classification (NCBI taxonomy): domain Eukaryota; kingdom Metazoa; phylum Chordata; class Actinopteri; order Salmoniformes; family Salmonidae; genus Oncorhynchus; species Oncorhynchus mykiss. The sequence goes on from NC_143032.1 coordinate 37,395,612, forward strand.
TTATACCGGTGGAAGAAGTGTGTCTATCGTCCATAGGGTGTTACTAACTGAACAATGTAGCACAGACAAGATTTGTTTAATATAAAATGTTATTTCATTCTGAGTTTAAGGTGCAATACATCTAGCACAACTTCTACCTGAAAGCCACCAAGTGTGCCAGGGGAAATGTTAATCCATATGTTGTGCATATTCTAACAGCCACTGATGGACTTTGGAGTTTGCTACATAACATTTGCTGGAGAGATTGAGAAACACCCCCAAGCCGTAAATTATTTATTTCTAAATGACAAGTGTTTAAATGTGTTTGAAATGATGACCTTTTCATGTCATGCTATGACGACTACAGTACTGTCGCAAGATAAGCTACACCAGCGGAGCCTCTACTCTCCGTCACCAAGATTGAAATACCATAGAATAGATGGTTAATAAGACAGAATTGAAGATGAACTGCATTTACAACCCACTGGTGTTATTTCTATTTTGTGCCACGATCACAATTAAAAAAAATCTAACCCTAACCCATAACCAGTGTCGACATGTGTGAAAACGGCGCAATTGTACATTTTGTAGTAGTTAAAAATAGCAATTTGATGTCATCAAAATGAAAGATGTAATAACACAGATTTTCAAAACGCTGAGATTGGCTGTGACGCGGGGAGCGGGAAAATTCCCACGCCCTGACATGAAATGTGTGTTACTTTTAATCCTACTCAATTATGTCAGCCATTATGAATTTAGGGCCTTATTTTTTTAGCCACAGAACATAGAAATGTGCCATTTTCACACACTGGTATGGTGCTGGAGATAATGAATATCAGGTTGAAAAGTGGTGGAATTGCCCTTTAAGTAAATTCTGATAACATTTACACATATTGAATAATAACTTACAAAATGTACATGTACACCTGTATATAGTGTAATATTTAGTATCTCAGCTACACTGAAATTATTTTTAAATTACACAATAATGACCGAAATCTGTTAACTAAGTGGTGAGCCTTTACCATATTGATTTCATGCTTCCCTTTGCCAATTGAAACAAACAACTTAACTACTAGGCTAGCTGACTACTGAGAATCAACCTTTAGACTCTGTTGTGTTGTGAGACCTTGTTTTCTAGGTAATAGCATATATAGAAGATTTAGAACATATCATTGCATCACTCACTATTCATTGTACACTATTCATTTGAGAAAAGCAATTCTAGTGGTGGTAAGTTACAGTACATAACAGTTGTAATGAAGTCCACATGGCCAGAGACCATGCCCTTGGGGCCCTCTGACCCAATGCCAGGGACAGATATTATTGTTACCCCGATCCAGTTCCAAACAAGGACATTGCAAAGATATGCTCTGCCCATACTGCAAAAAAACACTGCCCTTTGAGTTTGTGCAGGTCACTGCGACATGGAATTCGGGTGATGAGCAGCCGCAGGAAGATGGCAGTCTCCAGGGATGAGCAGCCGCAAGAAGATGGCAGTCTCCAGGGATGAGCAGCCGCAGGAAGATGGCAGTCTCCAGGGATGAGCAGCCGCAGGAAGATGGCAGTCTCCAGGGATGAGCAGCCGCAGGAAGATGACAGTCTCCAGGGATGAGCAGCCGCAGGAAGATGGCAGTCTCCAGGGATGAGCAGCCGCAGGAAGATGACAGTCTCCAGGGATGCAGGGCTCAATCCGTGGGCATTCACATGCAACAAAAGTATGGAAAGTAAGACGTGGGAAATAAATTGGCTCATTTTGACTCTCAGCCCAGCTGTAAGATCAGTCCCGTTGCCTTGGTTTAGGTTCCTGCTTACATGGGTAATTCTACCCATGAATTACAGAATTACAACTAATTTTGTTTACATCATGCATGATATGTTCTAATCAAATCCAAAGCAATAACAAACATACTGCTACATTAATATAGTACAATGTAATTGTTTATACACCTATTTGTATTGAGAGATGGCGGTGCCAAACACTGACTCCTGAACTTCATGTTTGAAAATAAAGCAATTCAAGATTGAAATGTTTTTAACGCTATTTCTATAGAACATCTTAAGTTGTTATATTATTATTATCTAATTAGTAGTTTTGTTTATTTTTAAACATCTTCCCCCCCCCCAAAAAAATGCTGTCCTACTTTTTTTATGTCACTGCCGAAACATACATTAAAATACTGTAGAATGAATGTGCTTTAAGCCACACCCATACAAATATCACTATAGATGACGGGATCACAATCCTCTCTAGCATGACCACATGGTGAGTAGTCTGTCTGCAAACATTTTGGTGTGAGGGAGTTGGTATATCTTCATGTATTTTTAAGAAGTGTCACTACCAAACATATAATATTGAAAGAAATAAGTAAAGGATAGTTTTGGGATTCAAGTATATGTTTGCTGGGATGTCCAAATGAAAGCTACCTATCCATATGCTAGCAATGGGAATGTATTAAGGTAGAAAACAAGTCGATATTGTCCAAACCGAAACAATTGACACCATAGAGATAGAGGTCTCAACTTTATCTGTGCCATTATGGTGTGTGTCACAGCACTGGCAGCACCTTTGAGGCTATCTCCATTTTAAAGTTGCATGCGCCATGCTCTACCAACTGAGCTACAGAGGACCACCATCTGGGTAGTTACAGAGTGCCAAAGATCATACCCCAAGACATGCTAACCTCCCCTGTTATTGGTAATGGTTAGCATGTCTTGAGGGTATGATCTTGGAATCAAATCAAATGTTATTAGTCTCATGCGCTGAATACAACAGTGAAATGCATACTTAACATCCCCTAACCAACAATGCAGTTAAAAAAAAGTTTTATATAAGAATAAAAAATAAAAGTAACAAGTAATTAAAGAGCAGCAGTAAAATAACAATAGCGAGACTATATACAGGGGGGTACTGTTACAGAGTCAATATTTGTTGGGTTTGTTGAGGTAATATGTACATGAAGGTAGAGTTATTAAAGTGACTATGCATAGATGATAACAACAGAGAGTAGCAGCAGTGTAAAAGAGGGGGGCAATGCAAATAGTCTGGGTAGCCATTTGATGAGGTGTTCAGGAGTCTTATGGCTTGGGGGTAGAAGCTGTTTAGAAGCCTCTTGGACATAGACTTGGTACTCTGGTACCGCTTGCCGTGCTATAGCAGAGAGACGTCTATGACTAGGGTGGCTAGAGTCTTTGACAATTTTTAGGGCCTTCCTCTGACACTGCCTGGTATCGAGGTCCTGGATGGCAGGAAGCTTGGTCGCAGTGAAGTACTGAGCCGTTCGCACTACCCTCTTTAGTGCCTTGCAGTTGCCATACCAGGCAGTGGTGCAACCAGTCAGGATGCTCTCAATGGTGCAGCTGTAGAATATAACCTTTTGATGATCTGAGGACCCATGCCAAATCTTTACAGTCTCCTGAGAGGGAATAGGTTTTTTCATGCCCTCTTCATGACTGTCTTGGTGTGCATGGACCATGTTCGTAGGAACTTGAAGCTCTCAACCTGCTCCACTGCAGCTCCGTGGATGAGAATGGGGTGTGCTCGGTCCTCTTTTTCCTGTAGTCCACAATCATCTTCTTTGTCTTGATCACGTTGAGGGAGAGGTTGTTGTCCTGGCACCACACGGCCAGGTCTCTGACCTCCTCCCTTAAAGGCTGTCTCGTCGTTGTCGGTGATCAGGCCTACCACTGTTGTGTCATCGGAAAACGTTTTGATGTTGTTGGAGTCATGCCTGGCTGTGCAGTCATGAGTGAACAGGGAGTATAGTAGGGGACTGAGCACAAACCGCTGAGGGGCCCCTGTATTGAGGATCAGCGTGGCAAATGTGTTGTTGTCTACCCTTATCACCTGGGGGTGGCCAATCATCAAGTCCAGGATCCAAACAAACAAGAAATAAGACCAGAGAGACGAAGGCTGAATGTCATGCGTCCTCCGATACACAACCCAACCAGCCGTACTGCTTCTTAACACAGCGCGCATCCAACCCGGAAGCCAGCCGCACCAATGTGTCGGAGGCTACACCGTGCACCTGGCAACCTTGGCTAGCGCGCACTGCGCCCGGCCCGCCACAGGAGTCACTGGTGCGCAATGAGATCCCTACCGACCAATCCCTCCCTAACCCGGACGACGCTAGGCCAATTGTGCGTCGCCCCACGGACCTCCCGGTCGTGGCCGGTTACAACAGAACCTGGGCGCGAACCCAGGGACTCTGATGGCACAGCTGACGTTGCAATACAGCGCCCTTAACCACTGCGCCACCCGGGAGGCCTTTTTCCCATTCTTCAAGGCAAAACTCCTCCAGCTCCTTCAAGTTGGATGGGTTCCTGCTGGTGTACAGCAATCTTTAAGTCATACCACAGATTCTCAATTGGATTGAGGTCTGGGCTTTGACTAGACCATTCCAAGACATTTAAATGTTTCCCCTTAAACCACTCAAGTATTGCTTTAGCAGTATGCTTAGGGTTATTGTCCTGCTGGAAGGTGAACCTCTGTCCCAGTCTCAAATCTCTGGAAGACTGAAACAGGTTTCCCTCAAGAATGTTCCTGTATTTAGCGTCATCCTTCAATTCTGCCCAGTTTCCCAGTCCCTGCCAATGAAAAACATCCCCACAGCATAACGCTGCCACCATCATGCTTCACTGTGAGGATGATGTTCTCGGGGAGATGAGAGGTGTTGGGTTTGCGCCAGACACAGGTTTTTCCTTGATGGCCAAAAAGCTCCCTTTTAGCTCCATCTGACCCGAGTACCTTCTTCCATATGTTTGGGGAGTCTCCCACATGCCTTTAGAAGAACACCAAACGTGTTTGCTTAATTTTTTCTTGAAGCAATGGCTTTTTTTCTGGCCACTCTTCCATAAAGCCCATCTCTGTGGAATGTATGGCTTAAAGTGGTCCTATGGACAGATACTCCAATCTCCACTGTGGAGCTTTGCAGCTCCTTCAGGGTTATTTTTGGTCTCTTTGTTGCCTCTCTGATTAATGCCCTCCTTGCCTGGTCTGTGAGTTTTGGTGGGCAGCCCTCTCTTGGCAGGTTTTATTATGGTGCCATATTCTTTCCATTTTTTAATAATGGATTTAATGGTGCTCCGTGGGATGTTCAAAGTTTTTTTTTTTTTTTTAACACAACCCTGATTTGTACTTCTCCACAACTTTGTCCCTGACCTGTTTGGAGTGCTCCTTCGTCTTCATGGTGCCGCCTGCTTGGTGGTGCCCTAGCTTAATGTTGTTGCAGACTCTGGGGCCTTTCAGAACAGGTGTATATATACAGAGATCACGTGACAGATCATGTGACACAGATTGCACACAGGTGGACTTTATTTAATTAATTATGTGACTAATGAAGGTAATTGGTTGCACCAGTTCTTATTTTGGAGCTTCATAGCAAGAGGTGAATACATACAGTTGAAGTCAGAAGTTTACATACAAATGAGGTTGGAGTCATTAAAACTCATTTTTCAACCACTCCACAAATGTCTTGCTAACAAACTAGGGTTTTGGCAAGTCGGTTAGGACATCTACTTTGTGCATAACACGTCAATTTTCCAACAATTGTTTACAGACAGATTATTTCGATTATAATTCACTGTATCACAATTCCAGTGGGTCAGAAGTTTACATACACTAAGTTGACTGTGCCTTTAAACAGCTTGGAAAATTCCAGAAAATGATGTCATGGCTTTTGATAGGCTAATTTGGTTCAATTGGAGGTGTACCTGTGGATGTATTTCAAGGCCTACGTTCAAACTATCATGCGCTGAATACAACAGTGAAATGCATACTTAACATCCCCTAACCAACAATGCAGTTAAAAAAAAGTTTTATATAAGAATAAAAAATAAAAGTAACAAGTAATTAAAGAGCAGCAGTAAAATAACAATAGCGAGACTATATACAGGGGGGTACTGTTACAGAGTCAATATTTGTTGGGTTTGTTGAGGTAATATGTACATGAAGGTAGAGTTATTAAAGTGACTATGCATAGATGATAACAACAGAGAGTAGCAGCAGTGTAAAAGAGGGGGGCAATGCAAATAGTCTGGGTAGCCATTTGATGAGGTGTTCAGGAGTCTTATGGCTTGGGGGTAGAAGCTGTTTAGAAGCCTCTTGGACATAGACTTGGTACTCTGGTACCGCTTGCCGTGCTATAGCAGAGAGACGTCTATGACTAGGGTGGCTAGAGTCTTTGACAATTTTTAGGGCCTTCCTCTGACACTGCCTGGTATCGAGGTCCTGGATGGCAGGAAGCTTGGTCGCAGTGAAGTACTGAGCCGTTCGCACTACCCTCTTTAGTGCCTTGCAGTTGCCATACCAGGCAGTGGTGCAACCAGTCAGGATGCTCTCAATGGTGCAGCTGTAGAATATAACCTTTTGATGATCTGAGGACCCATGCCAAATCTTTACAGTCTCCTGAGAGGGAATAGGTTTTTTCATGCCCTCTTCATGACTGTCTTGGTGTGCATGGACCATGTTCGTAGGAACTTGAAGCTCTCAACCTGCTCCACTGCAGCTCCGTGGATGAGAATGGGGTGTGCTCGGTCCTCTTTTTCCTGTAGTCCACAATCATCTTCTTTGTCTTGATCACGTTGAGGGAGAGGTTGTTGTCCTGGCACCACACGGCCAGGTCTCTGACCTCCTCCCTTAAAGGCTGTCTCGTCGTTGTCGGTGATCAGGCCTACCACTGTTGTGTCATCGGAAAACGTATTGATGTTGTTGGAGTCATGCCTGGCTGTGCAGTCATGAGTGAACAGGGAGTATAGTAGGGGACTGAGCACAAACCGCTGAGGGGCCCCTGTATTGAGGATCAGCGTGGCAAATGTGTTGTTGTTTGCCACGCTGATCCTCAATACAGGCACTACCCTGATCCTCAATACAGGGGCCCCTCAGCGGTTTGTGCTCAGTCCCCTACTATACTCCCTGTTCACTCATGACTGCACAGCCAGGCATGACTCCAACAACATCAATACGTTTTCCGATGACACAACAGTGGTAGGCCTGATCACCGACAACGACGACCCTTATCACCTGGGGGTAGCCAATCATCAAGTCCAGGATCCAAACAAACAAGAAATAAGACCAGAGAGACGAAGGCTGAATGTCATGCGTCCTCCGATACACAACCCAACCAGCCGTACTGCTTCTTAACACAGCGCGCATCCAACCCGGAAGCCAGCCGCACCAATGTGTCGGAGGCTACACCGTGCACCTGGCAACCTTGGCTAGCGCGCACTGCGCCCGGCCCGCCACAGGAGTCACTGGTGCGCAATGAGATCCCTACCGACCAATCCCTCCCTAACCCGGACGACGCTAGGCCAATTGTGCGTCGCCCCACGGACCTCCCGGTCGTGGCCGGTTACAACAGAACCTGGGCGCGAACCCAGGGACTCTGATGGCACAGCTGACGTTGCAATACAGCGCCCTTAACCACTGCGCCACCCGGGAGGCCTTTTTCCCATTCTTCAAGGCAAAACTCCTCCAGCTCCTTCAAGTTGGATGGGTTCCTGCTGGTGTACAGCAATCTTTAAGTCATACCACAGATTCTCAATTGGATTGAGGTCTGGGCTTTGACTAGACCATTCCAAGACATTTAAATGTTTCCCCTTAAACCACTCAAGTATTGCTTTAGCAGTATGCTTAGGGTTATTGTCCTGCTGGAAGGTGAACCTCTGTCCCAGTCTCAAATCTCTGGAAGACTGAAACAGGTTTCCCTCAAGAATGTTCCTGTATTTAGCGTCATCCTTCAATTCTGCCCAGTTTCCCAGTCCCTGCCAATGAAAAACATCCCCACAGCATAACGCTGCCACCATCATGCTTCACTGTGAGGATGATGTTCTCGGGGAGATGAGAGGTGTTGGGTTTGCGTCAGACACAGGTTTTTCCTTGATGGCCAAAAAGCTCCCTTTTAGCTCCATCTGACCCGAGTACCTTCTTCCATATGTTTGGGGAGTCTCCCACATGCCTTTAGAAGAACACCAAACGTGTTTGCTTAATTTTTTCTTGAAGCAATGGCTTTTTTTCTGGCCACTCTTCCATAAAGCCCATCTCTGTGGAATGTATGGCTTAAAGTGGTCCTATGGACAGATACTCCAATCTCCACTGTGGAGCTTTGCAGCTCCTTCAGGGTTATTTTTGGTCTCTTTGTTGCCTCTCTGATTAATGCCCTCCTTGCCTGGTCTGTGAGTTTTGGTGGGCAGCCCTCTCTTGGCAGGTTTTATTATGGTGCCATATTCTTTCCATTTTTTAATAATGGATTTAATGGTGCTCCGTGGGATGTTCAAAGTTTTTTTTTTTGTTTTTAACACAACCCTGATTTGTACTTCTCCACAACTTTGTCCCTGACCTGTTTGGAGTGCTCCTTCGTCTTCATGGTGCCGCCTGCTTGGTGGTGCCCTAGCTTAATGTTGTTGCAGACTCTGGGGCCTTTCAGAACAGGTGTATATATACAGAGATCACGTGACAGATCATGTGACACAGATTGCACACAGGTGGACTTTATTTAATTAATTATGTGACTAATGAAGGTAATTGGTTGCACCAGTTCTTATTTTGGAGCTTCATAGCAAGAGGTGAATACATACAGTTGAAGTCAGAAGTTTACATACAAATGAGGTTGGAGTCATTAAAACTCATTTTTCAACCACTCCACAAATGTCTTGCTAACAAACTAGGGTTTTGGCAAGTCGGTTAGGACATCTACTTTGTGCATAACACGTCAATTTTCCAACAATTGTTTACAGACAGATTATTTCGATTATAATTCACTGTATCACAATTCCAGTGGGTCAGAAGTTTACATACACTAAGTTGACTGTGCCTTTAAACAGCTTGGAAAATTCCAGAAAATGATGTCATGGCTTTTGATAGGCTAATTTGGTTCAATTGGAGGTGTACCTGTGGATGTATTTCAAGGCCTACGTTCAAACTCAGTGCCTCTTTGCTTGACATCATGGAAACATCTAAAGAAATCAGCCAAGACCTCAGAAAAACAATTGTCGACCTCCACAAGTCTGGTTCATCCTTGGGAGCAATCACGTTCATCTGTACAAACAAAAGTACCCAAGTATAAACACCATGGGACCACGCAGCCTTCATACCGCTCAGGAAGGAGACGCGTTCTGTCTCCTTTAGATAGCGTACTTTGGTGCGAAAAGTGCATATCAATCCCAGAACAACAGCAAAGGACCTTGTGAAGATGCTGGAGGAAATAAGTACAAAATTATCTATATCTATTATCTATATCGACATAACCTGAAAGGCCGCTCAGCAAGGAAGAAGCCACTGCTCCAAAAACTCCATAAAAAAGCCAGACAACGGTCTGCAACTGCACATGGGGACAAAGATCATACTTTTTGGAGAAATGTCCTCTTGTCTGATGAAACAAAAATAGAACTGTTTGGCCATAATGAACATCGTTATGTTTGGAGGAAAAAGGGGGAGGCTTGCAAGCCGAAGAACACCATCCCAAAGGTGAAGCATGGGGGTGGCAGCATCATGTTGTGGGGGTGCTTTGCTGCAGGAGAGACTGGTTCACTTCACAAAATAGATGGCATCATGAGAAAAAGCGTGTGCAAGCAAGGAGGCCTTACAAACCTGACTCAGTTACACCAGCTCTGTGTGGAGGAATTGGCCAAAATTCACCCAACTTATTGTGGGAAGCTTGTGGAAGGCTACCCAAAACGTTTGACCCAAGTTAAACAAAGGCAATGCTACCAAATACTAATTGAGTGTATGTAAACTTCTGACCCACTGGGAATGTGATGAAAGAAATAAAAGTTTAAATAAATAAATCTCTCTACTATTATTCTGACATTTCACATTCTTTAAAAAAAGTGTTGATCCTAACTGACCTAAAACAGGGAATTCTTACTAGGATTAAATGTCAGGAATTGTGAAAAACTGAATCTCTGGTGGCTTATAAGAAATCCCGCTATGCCCTCCGACGAACTATCAAACAGGCAAAGCGTCAATACAGGACTAAGATCGAATCATACAACACCGGCTCTGATGCTCGTCGAATGTGGCAGGTCTTGCAAATCATTACAGACTACAAAGGGAAGCACAGCCAAGAGCTGCCCAGTGGCAGGTTTGTTATGGTGCGATGCGGTGCCTTAGACCACTGCGCCACCCGGTAAGCTGGCCTTGTGAATGTTGACCTGTTTAATGGTCTTACTCACATCGGCTTCGGAGAGCGTGATCACACAGTCTTCCGGAACAGCTGGTGCTCTCATGCATGTTTCAGTGTTTTTTGCCTCGAAGCGAGCATAGAAGTAGGTTAGCTTGTCTGGTAGGCTCGTGTCACTGGGCAGCTCTTGGCTGTTCTTCCCTTTGTAGTCTGTAATGATTTGCAAGACCTGCCACATTCGACGAGCATCAATGTATGATTCGATCTTAGTCCTGCATTGACGCTTTGCCTGTTTGATAGTTCGTCGGAGGGCATAGCAGGATTTCTTATAAGCTTCCAGGTTATAGTCCCGCTCCTTGAAAGTGGCAGCTCTAGCCTTTAGCTTAGTATGGATGTTGCCTGTAATCCATGGCTTCTGGTTGGGGTATGTACGTACGGTCACTGTGAGGACAACAGTGCCGCCTCTGGGTGAGTGTTTTCTTGTTTGGTTATGGTGAAAAACTGCTCATTCAATGCTGTCTTAGTGCCAACCTCTGACAGTGGTGGTATGTAAACAGCTACGAAAAATAAAGGTAAACTCTCTAGGTAGATAGTGTGGTCTCCAGCTTATCATGAGATACTCTACCTCAGGCAACCAATAGCTTGAGACTTCCTTAGATATCGTGCACCAGCTGTTATTTGCAATAATACGTAGTCCACCTCCCCTTCTCTTACCAGACGCCGCTGTTCTAACCTGCCAGTGCAGTGTATAACAAGCCAGCTGTATGTTGATAGTGTCGTCGTTCAGCCACGACTCCGTGATGCATAAGATATTACAGTTTTGAATGTCCCATTGGTAGTTTAATTTTCTGTTTAGGTCAGCTATTTTATTGTCCAAAAATTGCACTTTGCTAGCAGAACGGAAGGAAGTGAGGGTCTATTCGATCGCCTACGAATTCTCAGAGGGCAGCCCCCCCTCCGACCCCTTTTTCTCCGCCTCTTCACAAAAATCACGGGGATCTGGGCCTGCTCCCAAGAAAGCAGTATATCGTTCGCGTCGGGCTCGTCAGACTCATTATAGGAAAAAAAGGATTCTGCCAGTCCGTGGTGAGTAATCACAGTCCTGATGCGAAGTTATTTTCAGAGTAAGAGATGGTATCGGCAACATTATGTACAAAATAAGTAAAAAATATATAATTTACTAACAACGCAAATAAACAAACAAAAGAACAATCGGTTGGGGGCAGGTAAAACATCTGCCTTCTTTTCCGGGGGCCATTTTTCAAGAAGGATTTTGACTTTGACCCTGTGTAACTTTTCTCACTCATTATTATTCACGATTCATTCAGGAACATCTGCAATCATGGTAGCATTCACATTAACATATTATATTCTTATTTATAATATAAGTGACTCCAAAATAACACCACTCATATTGATCAGATCACGAAACTCACGTTAGGGCCAGATGTAAACAAGGCTCTAGACAAGCTTGATTTGCCACAGGGGTTTCACTCAAAGTACAAAGTAGAGGGAAAGAATTAGAACTGACCCATGGTGTGTCATGCTGTTCATTTTGGAATGTGTGATACTACACTTCTTCACATACAGTGCCTTCAGAAAATATTAATACCCCTTTACTTTTTTCACATTTTGTTGTGTTACAGCCTGTATTTAAAATGGATTAAATGGAGATTTACTGGCCTACTACACACGATATTCCATAATGTCAAAGTGAACTTTTTTGATTGTATTTTTTTTTTTTTACACATTTTTTACACATTTTACCCTGATATGTCTTGTCAATAAGTATTTGACCCTTTGTGATGTCAAGCCTAAGTTTAGAAATAAAAATGTGCTTAACGAGTCACATAATAAGTTGCATTGACTCACTCCATGTAAAATAATAGTGTTTAACATGATTGTTTTATGACTATGGCATCTCTGTACATCACACATACAGTACAATTATCTGTAACATCCTTCACTCCAGCAGTGAATTGCAAACACAGATTTAACCACAAAGACCAGTCAAAAGTTTGGACACACCTACTCATTGAAAGGTTTTTCTTTATTTTTACTATTTTCTACAGACAATTATGCAAAGCTGTTATCGAGGCAAAGGGTGGCTACTTTGAAGAATTTGTTTAATACTTTTTTGGTTACTACATGATTCCATATGTGTTATTTCATAGTTTTGACGTCTTCACTATTATTCTACAATGTAAAAAATATAGAAAAACCCTTGAATGAGTAGGTGTCCAAACTTTTGACTGGTACTGTATGTGTATTAAAGTAGTCAAAGGTTTAGTATTTGGTCCAATATTCCTAGCACACAATGAATACATCAAGCTAGTGACTCAAACTTGTTGGATGCATTTGCTGTGTGTTTTGGTTGTGTTTCAGATTATTTTGTACCCAATAGAAATTAATGGTAAAGAATGTTTTGTGTCATTTTGAAGTCACTTTTATTGTAAATAAGAATATAATATGTTTATAAGCACTTCTTCATTAATGTGGATACCACCATGATTACGGATAGCCCTGAATGGATCATGAGTAATGATGAGTGTGAAAGTTAGACAGGTGTCTAGCACTCAAATTTTATCAATGTATGTACCCAAAATAAGGTAGGCTACATTCAATTGGCTTTGGTTCTGGGGAACATCAAGACAGGTGCAGGTTGTTAAATAGCTGGTTTATGATAGACACACATACAGTCGACCTGGGTATCCTGGAAGGATATTGACCTCATCCCGTCAGTAGAGGATGCCTGGTTATTCTTTAAAAGTGCCTTCCTCACCTTCTTAAATAAGCATGCCCCATTCAACAAATTTAGAACCAGGAGCAGATGTTGCCCTTGGTTCTCTCCAGACCTGACTCACCTGACTGCCCTGACTGATTTGACAAAAACATCCTGTGGCGTTCTGTATTAGCATGGAATAGCCCCCGTGAAATACAACTTTTCAGGGAAGTTAGGAACCAATATACACAGGCAGCTAGGAAAGCTAAGGCTAGCTTTTTCAAGCAGAAATTTGCATCTTGTAGAACAAACTAAAAAAAAGTTCTGGGACACTGTAAAGTCCATGGAGAATAAGAGCACCTCCTCCCAGCTGCCCACTGCACTGAGGCTAGGAAACACTGTCACCACTGATAAATCCACTATAATTGATCATTTAAATAAGCATTTTTCCACGGCTGTCCATGCTTTCCATCTGGATACCCCTACCCCGATCGAGAGCCCTCCACCCCCCACAGCAACTCGCCCAAGCCTCCACCATTTCTCCTTCACCCAAATCCAGATAGCTGATTTTATGAAAGAGCTGCAAAATCTGGACCCCTACAAATCAGCCAGGTTAGACAATCTGGACCCTCTCTTTCTAAAATGATCTGCCTAAATTGTTGCAACCCCCATTACTAGCCTGTTCAAACTCTCTTTCGTATCATCTGAGATTCCCAAAGATTGGAAAGCTGCCGCGGTCATCCCCCTCTTCAAAGGGGGGGACACTCTAGACCCAAACTGTTATAGACCTATATCTATCCTACCCTGCCTTTCTAAGGTCTTTGAAAGCCAAGTTAACAAACAGATTACCGACCATTTCGAAACCCACCGTACCTTCTCCGCTATGCAATCTGGTTTCAGAGCTGGTCATGGGTGCACCTCAGCCACGCTCAAGGTCCTAAACGATATCATAACCGCCATCGAAAGACACATTACTGTGCAGCCGTATTCATCAACCTGGCCAAGGTTTTCGACTCTGTCAATCAACACATTCTTATCGGCAGACTCGACAGCCTTGGTTTCTCAAATGATTGCCTTGCCTGGTTCACCAACTACTTCTCTGATAGAGTTCAGTGTGTCATATCGGAGGGCCTGTTGTCCGGACCTCTGGCAGTCTCTATGGGGGTGCCACAGGGTTCAATTCTCGGGCCGACTCTCTTCTCTGTATACATCAATGATGTCGCTCTTGCTGCTGGTGATTCTCTGATCCACCTCTACGTAGACGACACCATTCTGGATACTTCTGGCCCCTCTTTGGACACTGTGTTAACAAACCTCCAGACTAGCTTCAATGCCATACAACTCTCCTTCCGTGGCCTCCAACTGCTCTTAAATGCATATAAAACTAAAAGCATGCTCTTCAACCGATTGCTGCCCGCACGACTAGCATCATTACTCTGGACGGTTCTGACTTAGAATATGTGGACAACTACAAATACTTGGGTGTCTGGTTAGACTGTAAACTCTCCTTCCAGACTCACATTAAGCATCTCCAATCCAAAATTAAATCTAGAATCAGCTTCCTATTTCGCCCCAAAGCATCCTTCACTCATGCTGCCAAACATACTCTCGTAAAATTGACCATCCTTCCGCTCCTCGACTTTGGTGATGTCATTTACAAAATAGCCTCCAACACTCTGCTCAGCAAATTGGATGCCGTCTATCACAGTGCCATCCGTTTTGTCACCAAAGCCCCATATACTAGCTGCCTCTGCGACCTGTACGCTCTCGTTGGCTGGCCCTCGCTTCATACTCGCCGCCAAACCCACTGGCTCCAGGTCATCTACAAGTCTCTGCTAGGTAAAGCCCCGCCTTATCTCAGCACACTGGTCACCATAGCAGCACCCACCCGTAGGACACGCTCCAGCAAGTATATCTCACTGGTCACCCTCAAAGCCAATTCTTCCTTTGGCCGGCATTCCTTCCAGTTCTCTGCTGCCAATGACTGGAACGAACTGCAAAAGTCACTGAAGCTGGAGACTTATATCTCCCTCACTAACTTTAAGCACCAGCTGTCAGAGCAGTTCACAGATCACTGCACCTGTACATAGCCGATCTGTAAACAGCCCATCCAATTACCTCATCCCTATACTGTATGTATTTATTTATCTTGCTCCTTTTCACCCCAGTATCTCTACTTGCACATTTATCTTCTGCACATCTACCATTCCAGTGTTTAATTGCTTTATGGTAATTACTTCGCCAACATGGCCTATTTATTGCCTTACCTCCCTTATCCTACCTCATTTGCACAGACTGTATATAGACTTTTTCTACTGTATTATTGACTGTATGTTTGTTTATTCCATGTGTAACTCTGTGTTGTTGTATGTGTCGAACTGCTTTGCTTTATCTTGGCCAGGGCGCAGTTGTAAATGAGAACTTTGTTCTCAACTTGCCTACCTGGTTAAATAAAGGTGAAATAAAAATAAAATGTAAATATATTTCAGTGCCAGAAATATGTGAGGGAAAGAGAGCGATTGTTATTAGATTTGAGGAGTAACGGGGTTGAAAAGCCAGGATTAAGTGAACTGCCGGGGAAATCTTTGGGAGTTGTAGTATTTAATTATGTATTTTCTTTTCTTCTGGAGATTCGATTATTGGGTAGGATTTAGACCTTCACTGTCTGTGGTCCACACTCCAGTCCAGCTGGTGGCGATAGTTCCACTTAAAGTTGGTTGCCAACCGCCATATAAAATTCACAGAAGAAGAAGTGAATTAACCAACAACAACAACAGGAGGAGATGTAAAAAAAATATATATACTTTTTCCGTCATAGGGAGAGATAATTAACGAAACAAAAGGAGGCAACGGAAAAACTTCTTTCCTATAAAAAAAATTCCATACACATGATTTTGCTCTTCATCTGTGAATGCTGACAGTAGGAGCAACATTTCACAATCTATTTTGCACGCAGTTGAGCGCACAAACTGGACTATAATATTACTGTATGTAGACTTTTTCTACTGTATGTTTGTTTATTCCATGTGTAACTCTGTGTTGTTGTATCTGTCGAACTGCTTTGCTTTATCTTGGCCAGGTCGCAATTGCAAATGAGAACTTGTTCTCAACTTGCCTACCTGGTTAAATAAAGGTGAAATTTAAAAAGATTAAAATAAAAAAAACATTACTGTACTATCTCTGTAGTAGGATGGCAACTTTGTGACCTATGGCTGGTAGCCCATGTGGTCTTCAGATACAGCCAGCCCCAACCCCCACTGCCTGTGCATGCAGGACAACTGCAACCTGGTGATGTACACAGAGAAGGACGTCGCCATCTAGCACACCAACACCTCTGCAAGATGTGCCTGATCCACCTTAAAGACAGCAACACCCTTGTGCTGGAGAAGGACGGGGTTGACATCTGGAGCTCAAAAGACTCTCACGGCATTACATAAATGAATCACAAAGACTGAAGCTTTTTTTTGTGTGGGCTACACTACTGCAGTAGGCCTACATATAGTGTCTGAATAGGGCAATCATAACGTTTAATGTAAAAATGTGTATACAGTGTTGTGAACCAATAAAACAATCCATTTGTTTTGTGTTCATTTTGGATTGTCAACAAAAGTGATGCAGCGGAGTTTTTGTATAATTTCAGCCAGCAGTTTTGAAAGGACCGCTCACGAGTATGGTTGGTTGCAAAGCTACCGGAAATGTATTCTGTAATTTTGGTAATTAACAGGTAATCTATGGCAATTTTGAGTGTCCATATTGTCCATGAGTTTCTAGTGGATAGACCGTTCAAGAGAAAATAGCCAACTCTTCCAACTATTGCCTTTTTTCAGAACTGCCACCAGTTTGGTGCCAAAACATGTACAACCAAGACATTGACAATAAAATAAGTGTAAAGAAATATGAAGGATATTTAATGCTGAAACCCTCATATTAAACACCACTGGTATTCACTAAGTTGGTGCTTTATATTTAGGATAATCTTTTACAGCTTTGTCATAAAAATTATATTTTAAAATCATCTTATTTGATTATTTTATATATTTTACGTGCGATAAAGCCACACAAATGGCCATAGATAATTACAGACGCCTGTGAAAGTCTGAAGTACCCAAAAAGGCTACTAGATGTCATCTTCTAAAATTAAATAAAACATTCGAAAGCTACCAAAATTCTAGTAGTTTACTTGTAAACTTAAAACGTTTTCAGTAATATACCCTCCATTTGCAATCCTAGAACAACCTCATCAATTTCTTATATGTTACGTCCTCCCAAAGACAACTAACAATATTTGCATAATTTACAGTATCATTATTCATAATGAATTCATCATTAACTTTTGCTTAATGCATGTGACTGACCAATACCTCACAAAGCTTCTTCTCTCCAAGCTGAGACCTTGAAACAGTCAATCAAATGTATCAAATATATTTATGAAGTCCATTTTACATCAGTCGATGTCACAAAGTGCTATACAGAATCCCAGCCTAAAACCCCAAACAGCAAGCAATGCCGATGTAGAAGCATGGAGGCTAGGAAAAACTCCCTAGAAAGGCATGAACCAAGGAAGAAACCTAGAGTGGAACCAGGCTCTGAGGGGTTGCCAGTCCTCTTCTGGCTGTGCCGGGTGGAGATTATAACGGCACATGGCCAAGATATTTAAACGTTCATAGATGACCAGCAGGGTCAGATAATAATAATCACAGTGGTTGTAGAATGTGCAACCTCAGGAGTAAATGTCAGTTGGATTTTCATAGGCAAGCATTCAGAGTTCGAGAAAGCAGGTGCGGCAGAGAGAGAGAGCGAGAGTCGAAAACGGCAGGTCCGGGACAAGGTAGTGGTCCAGGTCCAGTGAACAGGTCAGGGTTTCATAGCCGCAGGAAGAACAGTTCAAACTGGAGCAGCAGCATGACCAGGTAGACTGGGGACAACAAGGGGTCATGAGGCCAGGTAGTCCTGAGGCATGGTCCTAGGGCTCAGGTCCTGAGAGAGAGAATTAGAGGGAGCATACTTAAATTCACACAGGACACCGGATAAGACAGGAGAATAACACCAGATGTATCAGACTGACCCTAGCCCCCCGGCACATAGACTATTGCAGCATAGATACTGGAGGCTGAGACAGAAGAGGTCGGGAGACACTGTGGCCCCGTCCGACAATACCCCTGAACAGGGCCAATCAGGCAGGATACAACCCCACCAAAGCACAGCCCCCACACCACTAGAGGGATATCCGCAAACCACCAACTTACTACCCTGAGACAAGTCCGAGTATAGCCCACGAAGATCTCCCCCATGGCACGAACCCGAGAGGGCGCCAACCTGGACCCCTCCTATGATATGTTACGTCATGCAAAAGAAATAAAACATCTCAACATCAAAAAATAAATATCCTGAAATGTGTATGATGTTACAAATTCTAATTCAATATATTTAAGATCACATCCAATCTCTTTAAACTAACATCTTGTTTAAATCATATTGTCATTGAAATAGCTGTGGGGTCGATTTCAAGGCAGGAGTACGTTGACTCTCTATTATGTCACTACGGTAGCATCTTCTATGAGTAGTCTCCATTTGTCTTCCCGTGGTGTCTCGCATTTTCTCGCATCTAATTGCCTCCTTCTCGACCAAATTGGAGGAGAAGGTGGGGGTCAAGGAAAGATGAACTGAGAAAGAATATTTAGTGGCTACTATTGTGCATTTTTCCAGTCCACCTCCCAGCCAAACAGAAGAAGAAGCAGCCACGTTGATTCAACGGAAATTGCAGTTACTATTGAAGTGAAAAACATGTTAATTGCTACGATGACTGAGAAGATGATTCCAATCATCTCAGCACCCAGATGTCCAGACAAAACTTCTCAAAGGGATTCAGCTTCACTTGTCACGTCACACTAATGTTAGCAATTTATGTTATTTTTCTATAAAACAAACTCCAAAGCAAATCAGGGGGAGAAAAACAGGTTTATTCAGAGGGGACAAATCAAGATGTTATGCTGGGAGGTAGACGTTCAGGTATTCAGTCTCCCCTGTCCTCAGCTTCCCCCCCCCCCCCCCCCAAACAAAGCAACAGGATGCCATTTATAACCCCCCCACTCTAGCCT
Source organism: Oncorhynchus mykiss (assembly GCF_057628025.1). NCBI lineage: Eukaryota > Metazoa > Chordata > Actinopteri > Salmoniformes > Salmonidae > Oncorhynchus > Oncorhynchus mykiss. Next base: position 37,414,529 of record NC_143032.1, read on the forward strand.
GGGGTTGATAAATCAGAAGTCCTTGCAGTACAACTTGACCAATGGCCAAATAACAAATATCCTGCCCCCAACTCAATGTACAGACCAATGAAAACGTGGCACACGTAGCGCACGTTCAGGAGTGACATTCCACAGATTCTGAACAGATGTTGAACTGAAACCCAACTCCTATTTACAATTCGCTATTGACCATTAGTACTCTAGTTTTTAGTCCTCTCATCCTCTGCGTTGTGTATTTACAGTGCCTTGCGAAAGTATTCGGCCCCCTTGAACTTTGCGACCTTTTGCCACATTTCAGGCTTCAAACATAAAGATATAAAACTGTATTTTTTTGTGAAGAATCAACAACAAGTGGGACACAATCATGAAGTGGAACGACATTTATTGGATATTTCAAACTTTTTTAACAAATCAAAAACTGAAAAATTGGGCGAGCAAAATTATTCAGCCCCCTTAAGTTAATACTTTGTAGCGCCACCTTTTGCTGCGATTACAGCTGTAAGTCGCTTGGGGTATGTCTCTATCAGTTTTGCACATCGAGAGACTGACATTTTTGCCCATTCCTCCTTGCAAAACAGCTCGAGCTCAGTGAGGTTGGATGGAGAGCATTTGTGAACAGCAGTTTTCAGTTCTTTCCACAGATTCTCGATTGGATTCAGGTCTGGACTTTGACTTGGCCATTCTTACACCTGGATATGTTTATTTTTGAACCATTCCATTGTAGACTTTGCTTTATGTTTTGGATCATTGTCTTGTTGGAAGACAAATCTCCGTCCCAGTCTCAGGTGTTTTGCAGACTCCATCAGGTTTTCTTCCAGAATGGTCCTGTATTTGGCTCCATCCATCTTCCCATCAATTTTAACCATCTTCCCTGTCCCTGCTGAAGAAAAGCAAGTAAAAGCTGTGTTGCTTTTACGCCAAACATAACGTTTTGCATTGTTGCCAAAAAGTTCAATTTTGGTTTCATCTGACCAGAGCACCTTCTTCCACATGTTTGGTGTGTCTCCCAGGTGGCTTGTGGCAAACTTTAAACAACACTTTTTATGGATATCTTTAAGAAATGGCTTTCTTCTTGCCACTCTTCCATAAAGGCCAGATTTGTGCAATATACGACTGATTGTTGTCCTATGGACAGAGTCTCCCACCTCAGCTGTAGATCTCTGCAGTTCATCCAGTGTGATCATGGGCCTCTTGGCTGCATCTCTGATCAGTCTTCACTGAAAGTTTAGAGGGACGGCCAGGTCTTGGTAGATTTGCAGTGGTCTGATACTCCTTCCATTTCAATATTATCGCTTGCACAGTGCTCCTTGGGATGTTTAAAGCTTGGGAAATCTTTTTGTATCCAAATCCGGCTTTAAACTTCTTCACAACAGTATCTCGGACCTGCCTGGTGTGTTCCTTGTTCTTCATGATGCTCTCTGCGCTTTTAACGGACCTCTGAGACTATCACAGTGCAGGTGCATTTATACGGAGACTTGATTACACACAGGTGGATTGTATTTATCATCATTAGTCATTTAGGTCAACATTGGATCATTCAGAGATCCTCACTGAACTTCTGGAGAGAGTTTGCTGCACTGAAAGTAAAGGGGCTGAATAATTTTGCACGCCCAATTTTTCAGTTTTTGATTTGTTAAAAAAGTTTGAAATATCCAATAAATGTCGTTCCACTTCATGATTGTGTCCCACTTGTTGTTGATTCTTCACAAAAAAATACAGTTTTATATCTTTATGTTTGAAGCCTGAAATGTGGCAAAAGGTCGCAAAGTTCAAGGGGGCCGAATACTTTCGCAAGGCACTGTATATCTGAATGTAGGCATACAATTAAGATATACAATATACTACACCCTCATTCTATGATTTAAACTTGTACCTACCCACACACTCCACCACTGTCACAGGACACCATCACCCACTTACCACATGGCAGCTCAACTTACCCTGCACTGGGTATGCTCAACTAACCCCATACCAAGAGACCCCTTTTCCTTTGATAATTTCCAGGGTTACACAACCTGAAATATATGTAGATATATTTGTTCCCTTGATGTAGGTATGCTAAATGCATAAGAATGGCTCAACATACCCCCCTTTCCCCTACTATAGTTTACAATAGAATTCTATAGTAAGTACAAAAGTATTCTATAGTAAACTGTAGTGGGTTTTTCATGTGGGGTCCTTTAAAGTAGTGCCTACAGTTGCGCTCAGCTCCACACTGGGGTCGCTGTTGAATAAGTTTGAGGGGTGAATGTAGCACATGTGGGTGTGTGAAACTTACTCCTCAGCCTGAAATTTCCCCACTTGCGCTGACAAATAGCTAGCTTTTCATGTGGCACAACTGGTAAGAAGCTTTGGGAGGGTGGTCACGTGTGCTAGGATAGCAGAGGTGCTGGGTTTGAGCCTTGGTGGGAGCCATATCAGGAGGAAGTGATACTTGCTAAACAAGCATCCTGGTAGCCTTTACACCAGCATAATCCATCTATATTCTACATCATTTTACACATAAAGCCACTCAGGTCTAGCGTAAATGAGTGAACATGGTGTGTCAATGATTAGTTATAGGAGAAACGAGACCAAGATGAGACTCTGGACAAGGCGGATACGGTATATTTGAGGCATTTTAATCTAGCATAGTAATATCTGGCAAACGTGCAGCACGGCTCCTATCGTCCACTCTTAGGGAGGTTTCGGAAAAAGAGGGCGTAACACATATTTGGGCAGTACATTTATACATTGAAATGACGTAGGTAGATTCTAGTAGTCCTGGCTCCTGGTTGGTTGTTCGTAGGTGATAGACAGTCCTCTCCAGCCTGTTGTCTGTATCACATTGGTTCTTGACAGAGTTCTGTGTCTTTGTAGCCCATCCCAAAGGGTTTGGAGCAGTGTATATTCATGGGTTATCAGTATGTTTAACAACAGTCCGTGAATGCGTCATTACATGTTTTAATATGTTATTACAACACCCCCTCTTCACGTCTACTAGACGTGACAAAAACTAAATGTAAGAAAAATAGAATAGGACATTTTAGGAAATTTGTAGTCCCCCTCTTCACGTCTCCAAAGAGACGTGAAAATTACTCATATGTGCATGTTTCAAACTCCACCAGAGGATCCTCCTGCTGTATGAGGGGGGACATCAGTGCAGGGTCATTATTTGGTGCAATAGCAGAAGTAATGACTCGAGAAAGCAGGGAGCGGGCACATGGGATGCAACAACAGCCACAGAGGGTTAGTATTGCAACAAACACAGAGATAGAGACCAGAATAGAAGAGACCAGGACCTTATATTTACCAAATGCATCCATCCAGGAGTCCCACTTGCTGGTATCAACCCCAGAGTGGGATTTCATTTTACCATTCAGGGTACGTAGTCCTTCTAACGCAACAGTGAGACTGCCATCAGAGGCTGTGTTATTGGGGATAAATGTGCAACATTGCTCCCCAAACATAAAACATATACCACCCTTCTCAGCCAGCAACATGTCAACGGCAATGCGATTTTGAAAAGCCATAAGGGAGGTAGCCGCCAGTTGACCATGTACGGCCTCAAAACCTTGTTGAGTCCAGTTCCCTAATTTTTGGACATTGAAATGTATATAGTTGATGCGGTCAACATTTTTATTCACAGTGCACCACCAGCAGAGAGATGATTGAAAACCTGCGGCGACCTGGTCCACCAGCTTGTACTCATCAGGGAGGAACACCTATAGCATCAATATATGTGGGATCCCCAACAGTCAGGGCTGCTTCCCGCTTGGTTCTGGTAGGCAGAAACTGTGGGTCCACAGCCTGTATCCGGGTCACCAAATCACCCACACCTATAGGGTAAACAGAGATAGGCAGTAGAAGTGTCACAAGCGCACAAGTACCCGTAGCCTTATTGGGAGGTCTGTCAAAAAGCCGAGGTCCCCCACACCACCACCAGATGTCAGCCCTGATCACTGGCTTAAAAACACCAACTACTACGATAGTATTTGTACACCAACCAACAGGGAGCAAACCTAACTGTAGTATACCCCCTGTCATGTTAATACAGGAGAATTCGGCCCTGGCAACATCAGAGGAAAATACTGGTGCCCTGTCCGTAGCGGAGACAACAGGGTAAACTGCATCCCACAAGAAACAATTACCAGTCGGATTGTCTTGGTCCATAAGGGGCATTAAACATCCGATCTCGACAGTAGCCGGGACAATGCGGAGCAATGGTCGGGCACCCATGCAAACTACACAACTAGTGGGGGTTGTATTGGCTGCTTGTTCGGTCAATAATAGCCAATTGTTAGACAAACCTGAGATACCTGTAGCAACCCGAATGTTCTCATCCGGGGTAGGGGTGGTGACCACTAAAACAGCAGAACCCCACCCATCCCTGTGCTGGGGCAGGGTATGTGGCTTTGCCATATCGTCACGCACCGTCACAGAAGTAGGCTGTGGTTCTGGCGTAACACAGATATATAGTGTGAAATGGACTTCAGCCCTGTCGGTATCTACATATGGGGCCAACGTAAAAACCTGACACCCCATAGTGGTCCCAGGTCGTACAATCAGCTTTAGTTGAAAACCAGTGCGTGAAAATGTAAGCCGTTTGCGCCAGGCAAGAACAACCCGTCCCTCGGAATAGCTGGACCAGTCATGCCCCGTTTCTGCCACCAAGTTTTTCCAAGACCACTCACCATATCCCCCTTTGGTTATATACCAGTTAAAACTGGAATAGGTCCAGGCAGGCAGCCCCAAACTATTTTGCGCATGACCCAAAAGGCCCCAAGGCAGGTAAACGGTGGTGGTGGCATTGAAAGGCAAACACAAGGTGGTGCTCTTCAACTCCTGGGGGGTGCACTTAGTGACTCCCACCTCACGCCTAGAAACGGTATGGTCTTGTGGTAGATAAGAGGGAAAAGAGAGAGAGTTAGTTTCACCTGGCAGAGTAGAATTCAGTGTGTGAGTCTGTAGTGGGTGCATCTGTAGTGGGTGCATCTGTTGGTTTATAAGCCATGTGAGTGTACATACAGTGACTCCTCCCATGAGAAGAAAAATAACAAACAGTGGTCCGGAGATCCCCAACCGTTCCCAAGGAGTACGGTGTGACTTAGTCAGTGAATATGGGGTTGAACCTCCCATTTTCCCTGACTAAGGAGGTGCAAGATTTGGGGCCGAATGTAGACCACTTAGGTCGGTTCTGACTTCCGTCAGTGTGCGGGAAGGGGTTGGAGCTGGTGTACAATGTGTGAGGTGGTGCCAAGGTGCGCCCAATTTACCTTTGACCTGGACTGAGTGTGAAGTAACCTCCTTCACTTCGTACAGACCAGTCCACCTGGGTTCCAGACACTTTCTCTTGTGGACCTTTCCCCTTACCCAGTCTCCAAGTTTTACCTTCAGTGGTGGCGTGTCCCCCGGCAGCTCCCCCTCCGGTACCTTGTGAACCTGGGTAGAGAGTGCTGCAGAGAGAACCGTCAGTTTTTTCACATAATTAGACATTACAATTTATTGCACATCAAGGGCGGGCATATGACCTCCCTCCCTTGGTGGGCCAGGCATGACTCTACCAGTCATTATCTCATGAGGAGAGAGATGGGTGCCTGATCCTGGTGAGGCTCTCATGGCCATCAACGCCAGGGGCAGGGCTTCGACCCATTTCAACTTCGACCCGGCACATACGTTTGACTTGCGCGTTCCATGAGATCTTGGGATTGTGGCCTATAACTGACTTCGCATCCTCCCCCGCCGCTGGAATTGCCTCTACCCATTTGGAAAACCTATCCACCATCACTAATAGGTATTGTTTCCCATTAACCACCTTATCCGCCCCCATGTCTGTGTATTCTATGCTAATAACCTGAAATCATGCATTAGGTAATGGGTATGAGCCCATTGGTGTTTGATATGGTTTCTTTGGGTTGTGTCTGTCACCAACATTGCATTCGTCACAAAATAAATCATAAAATAAATAAGTCAGTCATATTTTTTATGTGAGGGTCTTTTGGAGGGTCTTTAGTTTGCCTTCGTGTGTGTGTGGGCCATGTGCTTCTCATAAAAGTTCTGGGTCCATCAGTGTGGACTGCTTCATGGGCATGGGCTGAGTCTCTATAGATATTCACAGTCTTTCCTTTTCCTCTGATGAGGACCTGCGTCAATCCGATGATTTCAGCTAATTTGGCCGATGCTGGTTGAGGGATGATGGCTGTGAGCTGTTTTTTCAATAGCTTTTGCTACTGCAGCAACGTATCTGGAGCATGTTGTCTGTTCTACCTCAATGTGGTCAAGTTTAGAAGAGTAGTGCATCAAGACCCGTCTCTCCCCCTCTTGTTTCTGGAATAGGACGGATGAGGTGAATCCTTCCCTTTCAGAAACATCCAAATGGAACTTGTTCTTGTAGTCAGGTGCAGTCAGAGCTGCTGCCGCTGATAGATCTGTTTTCAGGAGTGCTATGGCTGTTGATGCTTCAGCCGTCCAGGCCAGGGGTGCATGGAGGTTCCTTGATCGTAGGATGACCGGTGCTGCCACCCCCTCTGGGCCACACACAATGGTACAACACCTGATAGGAGGGGTCAGGTGCATCCTGTCTTCGTCCCAGTCTGCAGTGTAGAGGCAGTCATCAGTTTCTGTTGCATTGAGTGTGCAATGGATCTCAGCTTGGGGAGTCTTATATGGGTGCAGAGTGTAGATTTGAGCTTTCAGTTGGTTGAACTTAAACTGGATGTGAGGGGTGGCAGGCCCTGTGGGTAGGCATTTTGGCCAGTACACTTCTGGGGTTTCAGACAGTGTGGGCATCTTTTATGGCCAGGGCATGGTGTTCCCTGCCATACCTTGAAACTGTGGTTGGTTGTAATCTTGCTGTTGCTGCTGCATGTGGCTGGGCCCTGGGTGGTTGTATTGTAGAGGAGGGGGTCCTCTTCCTCCTCCTCCTCATCCTGTGTTCGTGGCTTTGGGTAGTAGTATTTTCATTGCAGTTAGTGTATCCATGTAGAGGCTCCTCCATGTAGGCTGGGCATCTGTCCCATCAAAGCGGTCTTCCCAGACTGGCACTCAACGAAGCGTGGATCAACTGCTGGGCGTAGGGGAAGTTGGTAGGCCCCTTCCTGCTCCTTTCAGTGCTTGTGTCAAGCCTATGATTTCAGCTAATTGTCTGTGTTTGGAGTAGAGGAGAACTGAATAAGATCGTGGCCTTCTCTCTTTAGGAGGCCCGGTTGAGATCCACCTTCCCTTCCTTGTGGGTAGTTCAGCAGGGACCCACCTGGGCCTTGTAGTGCTGTGGGGCTTGAGCAATCGGGCCTTTCTTCACAGACGAGGTGGCCTTCTTGAATCCCCACAGTCATGTTCCCTTTTAGCTGTCCTCCCTTCACCATGAAGACCGGGGCCTGTATGGCTGCTGGTGTGGTGTGGGTTTTTAAATGGGTTGTGTGGGAGGTATGCGAATGGATTTTGTGAATAGGGAGGTGGCACTTCAGTCTTCTCTTCCTGTGGCAGTGGCAGGTATAGAGAGAGCGGGGCCGATGGGGTGGTCACGGTGGGTGGTGGTGTGTTGTGGTTGTTGTTTGTGCCTTCTCTGACGTCATCTGAGGCCCCAGCAAGCACCCCCATCATATCAGGTTTCTTTTGTGGGCATGTCCTTTTTTTCACCTCTATTGCCCATGTCCCTATTCTCAGCTCCGCCTCCACTCTCTCTCTCTCCTTCGTTCCTTTTTTCTTGAAAAAAAATGGCTGCTATTATTTTCTGCCTCACTCTCTTAGCCTAATTTCCCCCCATATCTTCTTTATTGTTTTATATTCCTGTTTTCCTCCTGCCCTTTCCTGTATTCTCTGATCTAAATATTCATTGAATTTGAGTTTGGGAACGGTAATTGAGGCCATATTGACGATTCACTATGTCTGGGTCCGATAAAAAATTATGTAAAACAATTAAAAACAACTAAATGTTGCACATTGCACTATGGCCCTCCGCAACTATGTGCACTTAGCCCGTCACTTGGTCGAAACCAGCGATGTATCCCTGGTGCCCACACAGACTTATCTCTCGTGTCTCACCCTCGTGCACACAGAGTTTTGTAGAATTGCTGTACTATAATATCGCAAAGGGATATTCGCGAGATAATTATGCGTCTAGGGTATTTTACTGGAGTAATTTTACAGGTTCACACATTTCTACTGCCTGCCGAAATGTTAGTGTCCCAAACGCCTACTTTTGGGTCAATGTCAATGCATTCAGATGCCTTCTATAATATTTGTCAAATTAATTCTAGGCAACCCCAACAGCACAAAGAGAACAGAAATCAATTCGTTACACGGCACGGCGGCCGCACAGCCCCGCCCAAACTTTTGACTCGGCGGTCAAATTTAGAGCCGGTGGTCAGTATCCCTCGGTCTCATGGAACGGTGAATCAGTGACATCAATCTGGAGAGATCAGGTTTAATTCCTTCACTCCTAGTCCAATTATTTAGCTTGTTAACTGTTGCTCCTAGTGGGATGCTACTCCACTAGTTACAGTCTTAAATATACGTCTCGATCAATTAACAAAACATTTCATCATCTCATTCATATTTCATTTCACTGAGTTATCGAATCCCTCACCGTAACACCTAAACGATTGCCAAATCGAAAATTGCCAGCCTATTTGGACCCGATTAAAACAGTGCATCACATTCCATCAAATTCTGTTATCAAATCCTTCACCGTAACACCTAGTCGATTTACATATCAACTACTGCCAGCCTATTTGGATTAAATCTTAAACAATATATCACATCATATCACATTCTGTCCTCCAATTCCTCACCACGACACCCAGTAATTTTATTACTGTTGCAGGACTATTTGAATCAGATTTGAACAATATATTTACACAGATATCATTATGCAAATGCCTTTGGTTATCGAAACAATTTTCATAAATTTAACGGCAATTCATACTCACGCACTCAGTACTTCTGACCATAATTTGGATATTGATTATACTATAATATGCAGAATTCGATTAAACCGGTTCTGCGTACCTTTATAATGTCGAGCTCTTTGGTCAGTTTCCTGAGGCGAGTTGAATCCCCGATGGCTCCTGTAGACAGGTCGCCCGTCCTTCTAGAATCTGTCGTCAACTTGTCTTTTCTCTCATCAAATCTATGGACCGAATTCATGGATTTCAACCATCCTCTGCTACCAATTTGTCAATGATTAGTTATAGGAGAAACGAGACCAAGATGAGACTCTGGACAAGGCGGATACGGTATATTTGAGGCATTTTAATCTAGCATAGTAATATCTGGCAAACGTGCAGCACGGCTCCTATCGTCCACTCTTAGGGAGGTTTCGGAAAAAGAGGGCGTAACACATATTTGGGCAGTACATTTATACATTGAAATGACGTAGGTAGATTCTAGTAGTCCTGGCTCCTGGTTGGTTGTTCGTAGGTGATAGACAGTCCTCTCCAGCCTGTTGTCTGTATCACATTGGTTCTTGACAGAGTTCTGTGTCTTTGTAGCCCATCCCAAAGGGTTTGGAGCAGTGTATATTCATGGGTTATCAGTATGTTTAACAACAGTCCGTGAATGCGTCATTACATGTTTTAATATGTTATTACAACAGGAGTCACATTTTGAAATAACCTCTAAAACAAACAGTACAGTGAGCTAAAAGTTCACTCCACTAATAGATCTGTACAGTGGCTCTGTGTTCATGTATTTATGGGCATTCTATGAATGAGGTCTTTCTTTTTATTTATTTATTTAACCAGGCAAGTCAGTTAACAACAAATTCGTATTTACAATGATGGTGATTCGGGGTCACCTTGGGGTCATGTTAGGTTCTGCACCAAATGATTGATGTGTTATAATAATTGATTATGCTTATCTTGTATTAATAGAAGGGGAAGGGCTATAAGACCCCTCCCCCACTACATTTATAGGATCCTGGACCACAGATTAGCAATATATGCATTATAAGGTTTAATACTGGTCCACAGTTATTTTCTAGTCTCTGCCTCTTATAAGAAACAGTCTGAGAGATGTGTGAGTTATTGCAGTTAAAACAGGGTGTCTGTGAGAAAGCGCCTCAAGGCTAAAAGAGATTCATAGACCCCTGCAGGGGAGTAAATAGATAAGAGACAAGTCAGACACGCCGCTGTAAGCCACACGGGAGTGGAAAATTACTGCTGAGCCCTTAGAAAACACGGGACTATTGTTTTCTCCTGCAAGTTTGTATAACTGTATATGCATGGGCTTGGTCTCATGAGTAGAAGGTGTTGACGTAGGCAGTTAAACCACTAGGGGTTGACTGCAAGTATATTAAAGCAACTTTGACCTGTTTTATTTTGCAGAACTTACTCTGAAACATATGTGCTGTGTTTCCGTTGTCAACTTCTGCCTGCAATTGCATTAATAAAGGTTTGATTGATTTACTTAAAGAAGATGTTGTCTGATTGCACCAATAAGCCAATGATCGACAATGAACAAGGAACCTACCCCAACAACGGAATACCCCAGACAAAACCTGGACGACGCTGGGCCAATTGTGTGCCGCCTTATGGGACTCCCAATCACGGCTGGTTGTGATACAGCCTGGAATTGATGCAGTGCCTCAGACCGCTGCGCCACTCCGGAGCCCTTATGCCACTCTGAGATTAATATCTGATCAACACAAGTCGGATCAGCATGTCCTTGTTTGCTATGCCAGGTTTATGCCACTCAGACTATATTGTGTAATTCTGAGAAAGGTACAAACAAATTTCATCATCCTCCAGGTTACCATTTTGCACCTGAGTATTCATCACACATTGCCTTTCAGTGAAGAGGGATTGGGCCAATGTGAAGCTTGGCATTATGGTTATATTGTTGTGAGGGGTCAGACTGGGAATTTAGCCAGGAGGACTCCTACTCCATCGATAAGCACCATGGGATTTATTTTTTAGACCATAGAAAGTCAGAACCTTGATTTAATATCACATCCAGAACTTACAGTAAGTTGTCCCTATAGCAACTATACCAAGGTAATGTGGTCATCATATACAGTACATAAGGTCTTTCCCCCAGCAGTCTCCCATACAAGTACTGAGTGGTATACAGGGGTCAACGTTGAGAATTGGGTAATATTTTAGAAGCGTTGATCAATGATATTCCAAACTGTGCTTTCAATCATCTAAAAGCACAACCAAATTCCAATGGAAAATCAATGTCAGATGTTTTATTTCGTTTTATTCACCTATGTGTGTTATCACTGCGCTTTCAACCATTTAAAAGCACAACAAAGTTCAAATGGGAATACAATGTCAGATATGTTGTTTATTTATACAACAACTTAATGTGTCATCACTGTGCTTCATCACAACACAACTAAATTACCTTGATCGTAGTTGAGATTACGTTAAAGTACATGGTGCAAGTAATCAATGCTGGTTGAGATTCGGACCAGATTGTTATAGCAATTGTGAAAATTCCATTGACCTGCGACCCTGAAAATGCACACTTTCTATGATTATAAAAACACATTTATTTTTACAGCAACCTCAAAATGTGTCAATGGATGGATGTGTAACTCATTTTAAGGTTGAATAAATACTTTTACATAAGTTTGTAAGATATCTTTAACATTAGGCTATTTACTGTCTTGCAGAAGTAATTGAATTGTGTTTGGTTGTCAGTGCAACCATATATCAACAAGGAGATCTTCTTCTTGGATAGCTCCTTCTGTGCCACTGAGGTCTGGCTTTAATTCCAGTTTGTCTGCAAATGTATAACTGATGTGTTGGATTCACGTGTCCATTTCAACCAAAAATCTAAGTAAAAGAATAGCACTAAATCAAATCAAACTTTAAATGCACTTTATATGCAGTTTGACTTGATTTAATCCTATTATTTACATTTTATTTTTAGTTGAGATGTGATTCCAACATATCATTATTATCTTGTAGATTCCATTTGAAATCAACCATGGTGGGAAAAGTACCCAATTGTCATACTTGAGTAAAAGTGCCTTCATAGAAAATGACTTAAGTGAAAGTCACCCAGTAAAATCCTACTTGAGTAAAATTCAAAAAGTATTTAGTTTTAGATATACTAAAGTATCGGAAGTAAATATAACTGCTAAAATATACATAAGTATCAAAAGTAAAGGCATAAATCATTTCAAATTCCTTATATTAAGCAAACCAGACAGCACTATTTTCTTGTTTTTTCAATTTACGGATAGCCCGGGGCACGCTCCCACACAAACATAATTTACAAACGAAGCATGTGGTTAGTGAGTCCGCCAGATCAGAGGAAGAAGGGATGACCAGGGATGTTCTCTTGATAGGTATGTGATTTAGGCCATTTTCCTGTCCTGCTAAGCATTCATCATGTAATGAATACTTTTGGGTGTCAGGGAAAATGTATGGAGTAAAAAGTACATAATTTTCTTTAGGAATGTAGTGAAGTAAAAGTATATCAAATATAAAGAGTAAAGTAAAGTAGTACTTAAGTAGTATTTTTACTTAAGTACTTTACACCACAGGAAATCAACCAAAGCTTGACTGATATATTACTGATAAAATATGGTTACATTTCATTTGATTTGTTGAAAGTACCCGTTGGAATGACTTCGATAGCAACAGTGAATCTATTAAGTGGAGATTTCTCAACAATTATTCTTACTCTACGTGTATATTATCCTCTGTTCCCCCCATGTCTGTGTGTGTGATTGTTCGTTACGTTTATTGTGTGACGCGGCAGGCTGTTTTTTTCCGGGTATTGTTTTGAACCCGTGCTATTGTATTGTTGTACATTATTTGTGTGACTAGTGCGCTAGTGCGGTGACAAATATCAAAGCTAAGCAGCATTGGGTTTGGCTAAAATCCAGAATGGATAGCTGTAGATAGATCAACTCTCCAGTAGATGCTGCTGCCCAGCCTATTGTTTTTGTTTTCTTATAGTGGATATAATCTATAACAAGGTTTGTCATGTTGAAAATTGGTTTATGTCAGACTGGGCGCGCAACTGGTCAACTGGAGTCAGGTGCAGGAGAGCAGAGATGAGTGAACAGGCACACTTTAATTGGCAGAAGCAAATCAGTCGGACGCAACAGCATCACAACACTCCAGCCAATGGCAAAAGTGAATAGTGCACTATGACAATATCCTGCGATTGAAATGTTGCCCACAAAACAACACTTTATGACTTTTTTCAAATCCAATGTATTTTCCAGGTAGATTCCACGTCTCAATAAATTGAGAAATTACTTTGAAACAACGTTGATTTAACTAGTTTGTGCCCAGCTGGTTGTTTTTAATCTCTGCTGAACGAATGACTAATTTCAGAGTCATGAGCAGAAACTACATGTCCAAGTATGACGAGATGCGTAAGGGAGACTACCTTATGTCCAACAACCACACGTGGAAAGCTTGCTTCCATGTATGTGTCTAGAACTTGAAAAATACTATGGGCCTACTTGAAAATGTTATTTTTGGAGTCCATTGAAGACTTTTCCCATGACCAGTTGTCTAAAGTACTAAAGTAAAAATACCAGAAAGTACTACTTAAATAGTTTTTCTTGGTATCTGTGCTTTACTTGACTATTTATATTTTTGCAACTTTTACTTTTACTTCACTACATTCCGAAAGATTTGTAAAAACTTTTTACTCCTTACATTTTCCCTGACACCCAAAAGTACTCAGTACTCGTTACATTACGACAGGAAAATGGTCCAGTATACACACTTATCAAGTGAACATCCATGGTCATCCCTACTGCTTCTAATCACAAATGCTTTGTTTGTAACTTATGTCTGAGTTTTGGAGTGTGCCCCTGGATATCCGTTAAAAAAAAAAAATACTAGAAAATGGTGCCCTCTGGTCTGCTTAATATACAGAATAAGAAATGATTTATACTTTTACTTTTGATCTTAAGTATATTTAAAACCAAATACTTAGACTTTTTACTCAAATAGTATTTTGCTGGGTGACTTTCACTTTTAGTTGAGTCATTTTCTATTAAGGTATCTTTACTTTTCCTCAAGTATGACAATTGAATACTTTTTCCACCACTGCCCATGGCTTTGGAACTGGAGAGTTAAATCAATGTATTCATTATATTTCTCTACATAGGAGGATGGCAACTTTGGGATCTATGGCAGGAAGCCCATGTGGAACTCTGACACCGCTGGCCAGCGCGACGCCTTATCGCCTGTGCATGCAAGACGACTGCAACTTTGTAATGTACCAGAAGGACAACAAGATAATATGGCAGACCAAGTGCCCGGCGTCCGGTGGCTGTGTAATGATGTGCCGCATATGGCTGTGTAATGATGGCACCATGGTGGTGGAGAGAGACGGAGAGGAGGTGTGGTCCTCTGCTCAGTCTAAGGGATTCAAGCAGTCAGCAGAGCACCTGCATCTCTACCGGGGATAAGTTCATGCTGATAATAGCCACACTTGCCATCTGTGATGTATGACTGTCTTCCTTGACCTATGTTCAATAAAGAGCATGGTAAAAAAATATATATGTTGTCTTCTGAATGTATTTTCCTTGCATTATCCTGATCTATCTGTCAATGAAAAGGAATAGGGGTAACATAAATGGGAACAACCAGAAATTATCATAGAATTTTTAAGTATCCTCTTGCCATGAATGTGAGGAGAAAACAATGTGGCATCTATTGAGCACATTGGGGAATCTGAGAGCTGTGAACACATCAGAATCTGGCAGATAAGAATAATGAATAATTGTTTCAATGAGCAGATATTTTTAGCACAGTGCATAGCGCACAAAACAGTTGAATAGCTCTGTTGAAATGTAGAGGCCGAGGTTCATTCTGTTGGCAGCCCCTCCTCTTTGTTACCACAGGCCTCTCTGAAGTGCCGTTCTTAACGAGCCAGACACATGGCTCGTCTAGACACCACATTGTCCCACCCAGTCGTTTCTCGTGCTAAGAGTAGCCTAAATCTCATTAGCAATGAGAGGGTTTGGCAGAGTGCTGGCTCAAAGGCTCTCCTCAGCTATTGTGCACCAAAAAAAGTGCAAGACTGTGATTATAGAGGTGAATGGGTTTATATCTGGGAATATTTATAAGACATGATTGGTCTTCTTGGTCTTCAACAAATGATCAGTGGAAGACATCAAATGAGGTCAAGTGTTGCGACCAAACATACATTTAACTCTCTACTTTTGGGCTTAATGTGAAATAAATCGATCATGACTCAGTGCCTGTTGCCAGTAGATTAATCACTTAATTTTTTATTGGATCTATGTAAAAAAAATGTTTTACAAAATTCTGCCAAAATGTCCACTAGATGGGGGACAATGCTTTTAATAGTGACACCAGTTTTCTGACATGTCCAATTTAATCTGATGAGTTGTAGTAAGAGTTTTGGCTCCTGCCTGACTATTGTTTGTGTCACACCCTGATCTGTTTCACCTGTCTTTGTGCTTGTCTCCACCCCCTTCCAGGTGTCGCCCATCTTCCCCATTATTCCCTGTGTAGTTATACCTGTGTTCTCTGTTTGTCTGTTGCCAATTCATTTTGTTTGTAAAACCTACCAGTGTTTGTTCCCCTGCTCCTGTCTGTTTCTTGCTCCTGTTTCCTAGTCCTTCCCGGTTTTGACCCCTCTGCCTGCCCTGCCTATACCTTGCCCCACCTCACTGGATTATTGACCCCTGCCTGCCCTGACCCTGAGACTGCCTGCCAGGTTCTGGACACTTTGCACCTTCTCTGGATAACTGACACCTGCCTGCCTTTGACCT
Organism: Oncorhynchus mykiss; assembly: GCF_057628025.1. Taxonomy (NCBI): domain Eukaryota; kingdom Metazoa; phylum Chordata; class Actinopteri; order Salmoniformes; family Salmonidae; genus Oncorhynchus; species Oncorhynchus mykiss. Next base: position 37,430,229 of record NC_143032.1, read on the forward strand.
GTCGTTTTCCTGCCCCTGTATTAGAAATGAACTTTTGTTTCTTCGACACTGTCTGTATCTGGGTCATACCTGAAACGTGATAGAACGAACTGGCCACGACTGACCCAGCAGACTCGGACCAGCTCTGCAACGCCCTCTCCTTCCAAGGAGCCACCATTGGAAGGCACAAGGAGTTGCTTCGTGGTCTTATGAAAGGGTTCCAAACCTTGGCCGAATGCCACGACCAAGCATTGAACACATTGCTGGATCAATTTCGTGGGTTGTCTACGATGCAGTCTACCACAACGGTATCTTTTTAACCCCTTAGTAACCCGGCTGTTAGCAGCGCCGCCTTCCCGTTCACCCCGGTTTCCCTGGAACCCCTCGTACCTCCCCGGAGTGCTTCGATGGAGAGTCTGGCACCTGTTGGTGTTCACTCATCATCGAGCTGCAGTCCTCCTCCTTCATCTCGGACCCCTCTAAGATAGCGTACCTCATCGCCTGTATGCTTCAGTCTAGAGGAGTTTGTGGCAGAGGTAAAGAAGGTTCTCGATGCTCCATTGTCTGAGAGAGAGGCTGCCCGGAAGTCACTCTAGCTTTGGCAAGGCTCCGCAGTGTGGCAGACTACGCTGTGGATTTCTGCACGTTGGCAGCTGAGAGTGCCTGAAACCCAGAAGCACTGTTCGACATGTTCCTGCATGGAGTTTCAGGGGAAGTAAAGGACGAGCTTGCTGGTCAGGAACTACCGACGGATCTCAACTTGCTCATCGCCTTGACCATTCAGATCAATGGCTGACTACAGGAACAAAGGAAGGATAGGAGAGGAGATTTCACTCACCCGTCCAAGGATTCCACCTCGCCTCTGAGGTATCCCGGAAGTCCCCAACGGCTCCATTGCCGAGAGAACCCAAGGCTACCAGAGTTCCCATGGGAGCCTCCAAAAACTGCTGATCCACCTCCTCCTGAGCCCATGCAACTAGGCAGAGCTAGGCTGTCTCCAGCTGAACAGCTATACAGGCTTCACACTAAGAGCTGCCTGTATTGCGGGACTACTGGTAATTTCGTTTCCACATGTCCACTAAAAGACCAGGCTCACCGGTAAGAGCGAGTACTCTGGTGGGCCACACAGAGAACTTTTCCTCTCCCCTTAATCACATCCCTTTTCATGTCATGTTGCTGTGGGGGAACCAGTCGAAATCTCTCCAGGTACTCAACAACTCTGGGGCCGATGACAGCTTTATGGACGCTACCCTGGCTTCCGAGCTAGATATCCCCACTCAGTCCCTCTCCATTCCCATGGGCAATAGAGCACTGGAAGGGCGCTTTATAGGCTGGGTCACCCACAATACCACCCCCATCAACCTACGTGTGTCAGGGAACCACAGCGGGACGATCCAATTCCTGCTCATTAAGTCTCCTCAGGTTCCCGTGGTATTGAGATTCTTCTGGCTCCAATGACACAATCCCCTCATTGACTGGTCTGCCGGTGCCATCATGAGCTAGAGCCCGTTCTGCCACGTTCATTGCATGAAGTCAGCGCAGCCTGCCTGCCCCAGGACATATTCCAGGGAGCTCGAAAGTTGCCCCGGACCTCTCCGCCATTCCTGCTGAGTACCAGGACCTCCGGGAGGTGTTCAGTAAGGCCTGGGCCACTTTGCTACCGCCGCGACCATATGGCTGTTGGATTAATCTTCTCCCAGGAACCACTCCACCGATTTTCATATTGCCCATACAGCCAGAAGAGTTCAAGAAGCAATTAGTGAAGTTGAGCAGTGGTCCCTCAGGTGGGGCTTCAAGTTTTCTGTTAAGAAAAAATACTGCTTTTATCTAGAAGGAAGGCTAGGGAGGAAATATACCTGAAGCTGTATGGAAGGTGTCTGGAGAGAGTGAGAGGGTTTAGGTTCCTGGGGGTCAGGTCTGACACTCGAATGACATGGGTGGAGCATATTAACAGAGTAGTTGTCAAAGGAAAGACTATTGATGCGTTGCTTGTCAGGAATGGAGTGGGAGGGCAGATAGAAGGGCGTCATATACAGCACCAGTCAAGAGTTTGGACACCACTACTCATTCAAGGGTTTTTTCTTTATTTCGACTATTTTCTACATTGTAGAATAATGAATAATGATAGTGAAGACATCAAAACTATGAAATAACACATATGGAATCATATAGTAACCAAAAAAATTGTAAAACAATCAAAATATGCAAATATTTGAGATTATTCAAAATTGCCACCCTTTGCCTTGATGACAGCTTTGCACAGTCTTGGCATTCTGTCAACCAGCTTCACCTGGAATGCTTTTCCAACAGTCTTGAATGAGTTCCCACATATGCTGAGCACTTGTTGGCTGCTTTGGCTTCGGTCTGCGGTCCAACTCATCCCAAACCATCTCAATTGTGTTGAGGTTGGGTGATTGTAGAGGCCAGGTCATATGATGCAGCACCCCATCACTCTCCTTCTTGGTCAAATAGCCCTTTCACAGCCCGGAGGTGTATTGGGTCGTTGTCCTGTTGAAAAACATATCATAGTCCCACTAAGCGCAAACCAGATGGAATGGTGTATCACTGTAGAATGCTGTGGTAGCCATGCTGGTTAAGTGTGCCTTGAATTCTAAATTAATCACAGACAGTGTCACCAGCAAAGCACCACCACACCATCACACCTCCTCCTCCTTGCCTCACGGTGGGAACCACACATGCGGAGCTCATCCGCTCACCTACTCTGCATCTCACAAAGACACGGCGGTTGGAACCAAAAATCTCAAATTTGGACTCATCAGACCAAAGGACAGATTTCCACCAGTCTAATGTCCATTGCTTGTGTTTCTCTTCCCAACTATTTTGCAATTTATATGGCACAGCTGTCAGTTTTTTGGTCCTTAAATGAAATTGGTATATGTTTTAATTCATCACACTTTTCTTTAACCATTTATGTTCTTTAATACAGGGCCGACATACAAGTTCCTTACTTTTTTCCCCTTCTACTTGCCTCTTCCATTTTTGTGGTAATGCTGGAATTAATTGGTTGTAATTTTGGATAGAGCAGACATTTCCATATGTCTGTGTTAGCTGCATGTGTGACATAACTCCACCAGTCCTATTTATGATATCATTCACTAAAATTATACCTTTTTTAAAACATTTCTTCGATAAATTAAGTTAAATTAAGTTTTTTATCAATTAGTATATTTGAATTTAACCACAATATTTGTTGTACTATTTGTTCCGTCCTTTCAGGTGGATTAGACTGAAATTGCAACCAACTTTCTAAGGCTTGTTTAAAAAATAAAGACATTTTGGAGATTATTTCCTTTCCAAACAACCGAAGGTGAGCAGGTGTAATCTGAATTAAGAGGAAAAGGCCCTTCCTGAATATAGGATGATACGTTTATACCAATTGACTAGAGAACCAGTTTGGATTTAAGTATGACTTTTGTATGACTGATGCCTTTAGTGAGAGGTCTAATGCTTTAATATTGAATCATTTCTGCCCACCGAATTCATATTCGTTATAGAAATAGGCCCTTTTAATTTTATCTGGTTTGCCATTTCAAATAAAATATAATATTTTTTGTTCATATAATTTATAAAGCAGGTCACTAGGTGTAGGCAAAACCATAAGCAAATAGGTAAACTATGATATAACTAAGGAGACAATCAGGGTGATTTTTCCACAAATAGACAGGTATTTTCCTTTCCATGGTAGCAAGATCTTATCTATTTTTGCTAACTTTCTATAAACATTTATTGGAGTGAGATCATTTCTTTCTTTTGGGATTTGTATACCGAGTATGTCCACATCTCCGTCAGACCATTTAATTGGTAAACTACATGGTAATGTAAAATGTGCATTTTTTTGTGATCCAATGCGTAATATGGTACATTTATCATAATTTGGTTTTAATCCAGAGATTAAAGAGGCCCTGGAGATACTCCAATTGTGGTTTTAAAAGAAAACATGAATCATCAGCGTACAATGACACCTTATTTTTTAAGCCACGGATTTCTAATCCCTTAATATTATTGTTTGAACTGATCTTTGCAGATAACATTTCGATGGCAATAATAAATAGATATGCCGATAGTGGACAACCTTGTTTTACTCCTCTAGATAGTTTAAAACTTTCTGAGATGTAGCCATTATTTACTATTTTACACCTAGGGTTACTATACATAACCTTAACCCATTTCATAAGAGATTCCCCAAAATTGAAATACTCTAGGCAGTTATATATAAACTCCAGTCGTACTTTATCAAAAGCCTTTTCAAAATCAGCTATGAAAACCAGGCCTGGTGTCCCCGATATTTCATAGTGTTCTATTGTTTCTAGTACTTGTCTTATATTATCTCCAATGTATCGTCCATGTAAAAAACCTGTCTGATTAGGATGAATAATATCTGACAATACTTTTTTAATTCTATGTGCCAAGCATTTTGCTAGAATTTTTGTATCACAACACTGAAGTGTAAGAAGTCTCCAATTTTTTATATATATATATATATATTTTATATATACCACTTGGGTCCTGTTTCAGTAATAATGATATCAGACCTTCTTGATGCGTGTCTGATAATCTACCATTTATATAGGAGTGGTTAAAACAAGCCAATAATGGTCCATTGAGTATACCAAAAAAGGTTTTGTATACTTCCACTGGTATGCCATCCAGCCCTGGAGTTTTCCCATCCTTAAAGTCCCCAATTGCCTCAAGCAGTTCCCCCTCTGTAATTTGGCCTTCACATAAGTCTTTCTGTACAGATATTACTTTTACATTATTATTAGGGAAAACATCCATACAATTAGTTTCAGTTAGTGGAGATGGAGGAGTCTGAAATGAAAACATATTCTTAAAGTACTTTACTTCCTATTTCAAAATATAATTTGGTGAATTATGCGTGACTCCATCATTTATTACAAGTTTTAATCCATTTTTTGGTAGCATTTCTATATTGAAGATCGAAAAATAATTTGGTGCATTTTTCCCCATATTCCATCCAGTTCACTTTATTTTTATAATCTATTACACTGGATCTTTCTTGAATAAGTTCCTCCATTTCTTTTTGTTTTTCCTCTAACTTATTCTGTGCCTCTATAGTACCGTTTTTATTGCTATCTAACTGTACTGTTAGTCCTTCAATTTCCTTTGTTAATATGGACTCTTTTGATCTAAATTGCTTTTGTTTTATAGATGAGTACTGAATTGCATTGCCTCAAAAGGCACATTTAAAAGTGTCCCATACAGTAAGGGTATCTGCTGTACCTATGTTATGTCTGAAAAAGTCAGTTATAAATTCTTCTGTCCTAGTTCTAAACAATGTATCATCTAGTAGGCTTTGATTAAATTTCCAATATCCTCGCCCACGTGGAAATTCTGTAAGAGTAATATATATGCCAATTATGTGATGATCCAACCGCATTCTGTCCCTTATCAACACTTTTTAATTCCAATATATCCATGACATTAATGATTTCCTTAAGTGCCTGAGGGTGATAGTTTGTAGTGTGATTTCCTTTCTGGTCCATAGAGGTATTTAAGACCGTATTAAAATCTCCCACCATAATAATAGAGTCTAGTGTTGCTTGTAGAGTTGATAGATTCTTATATATATTTTTAAAGAAGCTTGGATCATCATTATTCGGACCGTATAGGTTAATAAGCCATATCTGTTTATTGTCCAATAACATATTTAAAATAATCCATCTACCTTGATAATCTGTTTGGACAATTTGCACATTTGGATCAAAATTGTTGTTAATTAAAACCATCACCCCTTTTGAATTTCTTTGCCCATGGGAGAAGTATATTTCGCCCCCCCAGTTCTTTTTCCACAAAACTTCATCTAAAACTGTTGAATGGGTTTCCTGTAAACAACATACGTTATATATATTATATTCCTTCTCTTTTAGCCAGGTAAATACTGATTGTCTTTTCTTATTATCTGCTAGGCCATTACAACTGGCTATACTTATTTCACCACCTATCATAATGAGACACAACTTTCAATTATTTTTGTCAAAATATATGTTTGTAAACGTACCATTAAAAAGTAACATGATGATTGAGTGTCTATATAGCTGTACCATGATCTTTGCCTGTCTACTAAGTAAACAATTGGTCCCTACTATTCCACCTGCTAAAAGCCCTCCTCATCCTGAGTTGGGTTGTCATTCCAATGCCCGGCAGACCACCCTCGACCCCCTGTATCCCATAACCCATAACCGACTGGGATCCATCCTTTGAAAAGAGCACACAGTGCCATTTACCGAATTGAAGTAGATTAACTGCCAAATGCATTTCCATCGCCCTCACCTCAATTTGTATTATATATAGCTGTGGATCATCCTCTATTGTCCCTAACATCTTTTACTTCTTCGCAACAGTTGTGGGATACACGCATACACCTACACACACTCTACCCATACCCCCACACAACCATGAGCTCATTTACTCAACAATTGCACCAGGGTGGCTACTTTGGGTGGCTTAAGTGTGGCTACTTTGAAGAATCTCAAATATAAAATATATTTTGATTGGTTTGACACTTTTTTGGTTACTACATGATACCATATGTGTTATTTCATAGTTCTGATGTCTTTACTATTATTCTACAATGTAGAAAATACTAAAAATAAAATAAATAAAAACCCTTGAATGTGTAGGTGTGTGTTAAGTCCGTCGTTAGAAGGAGCCCAAGGTGCAGCATGGTAGGCGTACATTTTACTTTATTTTCAAATGACACCAAAAAACAACAAGAAACAAACGTAAAGCACTGTAGCGCTAAACAACAACTATACAAAGACAAGATCCCACAAACTAGGGTGGAAAACAGGCTGCCTAAGTATGATTCCCAATCAGAGACAACAATAGACAGCTGCCTCTGATTGGGAACCATACCCGGCCAACAAAGAAATTGAAAACTAGAATGCCCACCCAAATCACACCCTGACCTAACCAAATAGAGAAATAAAAAGGCTCTCTAAGGTCAGGGCGTGACAAAGGTGTGGACTCCAGCCGCAAAACCTGACTCTATGAGGGAGGGTCCGGGTGGGCATCTAGCCTCGGTGGCGGCTCCGGTTCGGGGTGTAGACCCCTCTCCACTTGCTGATCCCTCCGCTTCTGTGGAACCGGACCGTGGATCGTTTTTTTGTGTTTTTTTGTTGTTGAATTTTACCCCTTTTTCTCCCCAATTTCGTAGTGTCCAATTGTTGTAGTAGCTACTATCTTGTCTCATCGCTACAACTCCCGTACGGGCTCGGGAGTGACGAAGGTTGAAAGTCATGCGTCCTCCGATACACAACCCAATCTAGCCGCACTGCTTCTTAACACAGCGTGCATCCAACCCGGAAGCCAGCCGCACCAATGTGTCGGAGGAAACACTGTGCACCTGGCAACCTTGGCTAGCGCGCACTGCGCCCAGCCCGCCACAGGAGTCGCTGGTGTGCGATGAGACAAGGACATCCCTATCGACCAAGCCCTCCCTAACCCGGACGACGCTAGGCTAATTGTGCGTCGCCCAACGTCGCTCTGATGGCACAGCTGGCGCTGCAGTACAGCGTCCTTAACCACTGCGCCACTCGGGAGGCCCCTAAGGACCGTGGATCGTTGCCGGGGGCTCCGGACCATAGATCATTGCCGGAGGAACCGGACCGTATATCGTCGCCGAAGGAATCAGACTGTAGATCGTCGCCAGGGACTCCGGACCGTGGATTGTCGCCGGAGGCTCCGGACTGCAGACCGTCGCCAGAGTGTCAGGACTGCAGACCGTCGCTGGAGGCTCCGGGCCATGGATAGTCACTGGATGCTCCGGGCCATGAATCGTCACTGGAGGATTCGTGTCATGGATCTTCACTGAAGGCTTCGTGCAATGGATCATCACTGGAGGCTTCGTGCCATGGATCATCACTGGAGGCCGGTTGCGTAGAGCTGGCACAGAACGCACTGGGCTGGAGAGACGTACTGGAGGCCTGGTGCGTGGAGCCGGCCAGGATATACTGGGCCGTGGAGACGCACCGGAGGTTTGGAGCGCAGTGCTGGCACAACCCGTCCTGGCTGGATGCTCACTTTAGCCCGGCAAGTGCGGGGCGCTGGCACAGGACACACTGGGCTGTGAAGACGCACTGGAGGCATAGTGCGTAGAGCTGCCGCAGGATATACTGGGCCATGGAGGCGGCTGGAAATCTGGAGCGTAGAGCTGGCACAACGCGTCCTGGCTGGATGCTCACCCTAGACGGTAACTGTGGGGCGCTGGCACAGGATGCACTGGGCCGAAGAGACGCACCGGAGACCAGGAGTGCTGAGCCGGCACAATCCATCCTGGCTGAATGCCCACTCTAGCACGGTAAATGCGGCACAGAGTGCACTGGGCTGTGGATGCGTACCGGAGACACAGTACGTGTAACCGCAAAGTATGGTGCCTGAAGGGTCACACGCTCCTCAAAGTGACTGTCTTGCTCCCGACTCCAACCCCTCCAAACTCTTTCGTCCCGCTCCACTGCCAACCACTCCTCGCTCAAACCGTCCAAGAATTCCTCCTCGGTCTCGGACTCACCCCTCAGCACCGAATCCCACGTCATCTGCCCCACCCCAAATGTTTTGGGGGGGCTGCCTCTCGGGTTTCCATTGTGTCCTCTCCTCCTGACCACGCTGCTTGGTCCATTGGTGGTGGGATCTTCTGTTAAGTCCGTCGTTAGAAGGAGACCAAGGTGCAGCGTGGTAGGCTTACATTTATTTTATTTTCAAATGACACCAAAAAACAACAATACACGAACTGAACGTAAAGCTCTGTAGCGCTAAACAGCAACTATACAAAGACAAGATCCCACAAACTAGGGTGGAAACAGGCTGCCTAAGTATGATTCCCAATCAGAGACAACGATAGACAGCTGCCTCTGATTGGGAACAATACCCGGCCAACAAAGAAATTGAAAACTAGAATGCCCACACAGACAAAGGTAAGGTAGGATGTGAGTACATTGGCGGTAAACCTAACCATTGAGTAATGATGAGAGAGATATAGTCTCTAGAGACGTTTAAACCAGGTGATGTCATCGCATATGTAGGAAGTGGAACAACATGGCTAGAGGCTCTACAGTGAAATAAGACAGTGATTACTAACCAGGACAGTAATGGACGAGGCATATTGATATTAGAGAGAGACATGCGTAGCCAAGTGAACATATGGGTCCAGTGAGTGGTTGGGCTGACTGGGGACACGGCGATTCAGACAGTTAGCAGGCCGATGCTAACAAGCTAACAGTTAGTAGGCCGGGGCTAAACAAGCTAGCAGTTAGCAGACCGGATTAGCAAGCAAGCAGATGGCAGACCGGGGCTAACAGTTAGCAGACCGGGGCACGCCTTCTAGAAGTTAACAGACCGGTGCTAGGAAGTTTGCCTTTGGGGGACGTCGCGATGGGGGTAAGTCTGTTTTTGCCTCTTCGCGGGGTGATGTCGATAGACCAGTCGTGGAATTAGTAGGGTTCCAAGTAGCTCTAGGTAGCTAGTTGACCGCAGTTAGCAGAATGGGCCTTCGGCGGGCGTCGCGCCTGAGGGACCTGTTGGAATCCTCGGACAGATTATGTCGGTATTCCAGTTGTAGAGGATCAGCGGGGTTCCGTGCCTTGTACCGGCAGTAGAAGGGGTCCGGATATTGTAGCCCAGGAGTGGACTTCGGTGGTAGCACAGGAGCCTCTTCAGGCTAATTGGTGCTTGCTCCGGGATCGAAACGCTAGCCAGGAGTAGTCACCCGGGATTGCGGTTAGCTAGTTGCGAAGATCCAGATGAAAATGTTCAGAGTTTGCAGTAGGAATCCGGGGATATGGGGAAAAAAACAAACAATAGGTCCGTTATGCTCTTGTTTGAGTCACGTTGTTCGAACTGGCGAGAGCTTTCCATGCTTTCCGTTAGCTGATGACTGCTAGCAGTGGTTTGCTGACTGATAGCTGGTAGGTAGTTAGCTGGCTAGCTTCAGTTGAGGGATTCCAGATCCGAAGTAAATAGAAATACTTTAGGGAAAAAAATAGATCCACGCCACATTGGGTGAGGTGGGTTGCAGGAGAGTATTTAGAAGTTGAGGTTTAGGAAAATATTTTAAAAAGATATGCGAAGAAAAAGGTGTAAAAGATATATACAAGGGACATGACAGGACAAAGACGTCTGACTGCTACGCCATCTTGGATTCAATCTGCTCTGACTCTTGTGCAGCACAGATGATCTTAAATAAATGTATGTCTCAGAGCAGACAGGATGTATTGTATGAGATTTTGCAGTGCTTGTATGGGGTGAAACAGGTGGAGGTATTTGGGTACCAGCTCATGTGGGAGTAGAGGGGAATGAGGATGTGTATGTTATAGCCAAGCAGGCTCTTAAACATCCTAATGTTGAGATAGAATCATACATCCGTAAAGTAGAAGCCAAGAGGTTAATAAGAACAGTGGTTAAAAACAAATGGCAAGAGTTGTGGAACAGGGAGAGAAAGGGAAGACACCTGCGTAAGATCATTGTCAGGAGAAGATGGAGACAGTGGAACATGTTCTATTTCAGTGCCAGAAATATGTGAGGGAAAGAGAGCGATTGTTATTGGATTTGAGGAGTAACGGGGTTGAAAAGCCAGGATTAAGTGAACTGCCGGGGAAATCTTCGGGAGTTGTAGTATTTAATTATGTATTTTCTTTTCTTCTGGAGATTTGATTATTGGGTAGGATTTAGACCTTCACTGTCTGTGGTCCACACTCCAGTCCAGCTGGTGGCGATAGTTCCACTTAAAGTTGGTTGCCAACCGCCATATAAAATTCACAGAAGAAGAAGCGAATTAACCAACAACAACAATGACGCATGGTGTTAGGAGATGTAAAAAAATATATACTTTATACGGTCAATGGGAGAGATAATTAACGAAACAAAAGGAGGCAACGGAAGAACAACTTTTTTCCTACATATTTTTTCCATACACATGATTTAGCTCTTCATCTGTGAATACGGATAGTAGGAGCAACATTTCGCAATCTATTTTGCATGCAGTTGAGCGCGCCAAACTGGACTATAATATTTCCCCTCGGTTAACCTATTAACACGACTATTATATCATTTATTGAAGCTTTTTATTTGAACTTTATCAGGCGTACATTTTGAAGGTGTTTTAATGAAACCTTTATTTTTGACTGCTAAGGTTTACCCCTGTGCTCACAGCAAGATGTGTTGAGCTCTTTACTATAGCTGTGTCGTCGGGATTCTAGACTACATAGACATTTGCGCTACATTCGAGTGAAACCAACTGGGAAATAACAATAAAAACGGAATACAATGACTATGTCTGTCCCGGAGAGCAATTCAGGGTCCGAGGGGAAGGAGGAGGAGAGTGAAGATGAGAGTGAAATCCTGGAGGAAAGCCCATGCGGTCGCTGGCAAAAGCGAAAAGAGCAGGTTGGTCTATCTGTTTGGTTGCTCCGGTGGCAGCGATTCAACTTGTGGGATACACATATTGACAGTTAAAGGGGAGACAAGAAAAACATAATTCTGTTTGGAGCATGATTGCCTGGAACATTATTCCCCGATAGGCCTATAGTCTACATCGTAACGAATCTAATAATCATTGGGGTTGGATGGTGATGCCTGTCGGATGGTGCCTTCCTGTCTGTACTCTGTATTGTAGCAGCAGGTACAGCCGATGCATTCCATAGTAGTGGTAGGCAACTATATTCAGCTGCGGCCTTATTTTATGTAGTAATAGATGGTCAGGGGCCAGAACATAGCCACAATGCCTAGTCTACTCCACCCATGCTGTACCAAAGATTTCCAGCGCACAGCGTTAACCAACCATTTCCAGCACACAGCTTTAACCAACTACTGTAGGTATGTTGGTCTATTGTACTTTAAACAATGTGTATTCAGGTTGCTTAGGATTCAAACCTGGGTCAGTAGGTGCCCAACATAACACCAGGTGTCGGTGTGTTGGACACAGTCACTCCTATATAGAGGACTATAGACACGGTCTGTCTGCCTGATTTCTGTCACCTTTAGCTTACCTGTGTAATATTGACGTGTTTTGCAAACACAGTCCTGTTTTATTAATTGCTGTGCTGATCAATGGGCAGCTCATTAACGCCTTCAAATGAATATGTAGCTTAACATTGTGTGTATTTGTATTTATTTTTTCAGTAAAGATGGTGACGCTACAATAATACACATTTACTGTAGGCCATATCTAAAAATACATACAATGATCTATACACCGTATACATAACATTAGGAACACCTTTCCATGACAGACTGATCAGATGAATCCAGGTGAAAGATATGATCCCTTATTGATGTCACTTGTTAAATCCACTTCAATCAGTGTAGATGAAGGGGAGGAGACAGGTTCAATAAGTATTTTTAAGCCTTGAGACATGGGTTGTGTATGTTTGCCATTCAGTGTGTGAATGGACAAAACAAAATATTTAAGTGTCTTTGAATGGGGTATGGTAGTAGGTGCCAGGCACACCAGTTTGAGTGTGTTTCGTACTGCAATGCTGCTGTTTTCCCGTGTGTAAAAAGAATGGTCCACCATCCAAAGGACATCCAGCCAACTTGACACAACTGTGGGACGCATTGGAGCCAACATGGGCCAGCATCCCTGGGGAACACTTTCGAAACCATGAAAAATCTATGTCCCGACTAATTGAGTCTGTTCTGAGGGCAAAAGGGGGTGCAACTCAATATTAGGAAGGTGTTGTGTGTGTAGAAATATACACATACACAGAAGAAAAATAGGAATGCAATTTTTTTGGGTACTTCCCCGCCCCCTTTCCCCCCAATTTCATGAAATCCAATTGGTAGTTAAAGTCTTGTCCCATCGCTGCAACTCTCGTACAGACTTGGGAGAGGCGATGGTCGAGAGCCTTGCATCCTCTGAAACACAACCCTGCCAAGCTGCACTGCTTCTTGACACTGCTCGCTTAACCTGGGAGGCCAGCCGCACCAATGTGTCGGAGGAAACACTGTACAGCTGCCTACTGAAGTCAGCGTGCATGCGCCCGGCTGCCACAAGGAGTCACTAGAGCGCGATGGGACAAGGACATCCCAGCCGGCCAAACCCTCCCCTAACCCAGGCGATGCTGGGCCAATTTATCATCCCTGGTATTTCTTTATACAACTTTTCAAATATACATAACCAGCAGTTTACGGTCTAGCTACCTGTATACTTACCACCACTGCACTGGGGACCAACAAACTCCAAACACCTGTTCTGCATGATAGGGTCTTTTGGCAGGGCATGCAAACCATAGTTGGTCAATCCTTATAGGGCTGCGATCTTTTGCATTGGGGGCGATTAAACAAGGGGTGATTTGCACTTGGAGTTTGGCAAAGGGGGGCATGATTTTTTTGACATAATCGTAATCCAAACCCAACCTTCATTTACTCGTTGTGACTTACTGATGTTCCAAACTCCGTTTTAGACAAGACTGACTTTATGAACAAAATGAGCTTATTTACACCTTGTAGTCAATTGACATTAGAATGAATGCTTCTGACTCAAATTGATGCCCCACAGGCCTGTTTTTAAAGGGATTCGTTGGTTTTAAGGGGAAGTCTCTAGTTAAAGGTGTATTATACAACATTTCCACATGCAAAGCCTGATTTTAAAAAAATGCAACCGAAGTCTGTCATTGGTAGTGCTATTGTAACTTTTATTTCGACCTCTTCACACAGGATTCAGTGCAGAGGTGCTGTTTGTTTACATGTAACTTTAGCTAGTAATTTGTCTTCTCAGCAGTTTGAGTTGTGTTCTGTCTGACAGTGAAATATGGCTAGCTCTTACCATAGCTTGGACTATGGAGTAGCTAGCTGTCTAGTTTTGCAGAAGCCCATTGCATGCATTGTAAGGTAGCAGCGTGACAATTTGACCAAAGTACAGCGTGTCCCACAAAATGTGTGTGTGTGTGTGTGTATATTTATATATACACACGTGTATTACATGTGTGCGTGTATGTGTATATATATAGATATAGATATAGATACAGTGCCTTGCGAAAGTATTCGGCCCCCTTGAACTTTGCAACCTTTTGCCACATTTCAGGCTTCAAACATAAAGATATAAAACTGTATTTTTTTGTGAAGAATCAACAAGTGGGACACAATCATGAAGTGGAACGACATTTATTGGATATTTCAAACTTTTTTAACAAATCAAAAACTGAAAAATTGGGCGTGCAAAATTATTCAGCCCCCTTAAGTTAATACTTTGTAGCGCCACCTTTTGCTGCGATTACAGCTGTAAGTCGCTTGGGGTATGTCTCTATCAGTTTTGCACATCGAGAGACTGAAATGTTTTCCCATTCCTCCTTGCAAAACAGCTCGAGCTCAGTGAGGTTGGATGGAGAGCATTTGTGAACAGCAGTTTTCAGATCTTTCCACAGATTCTCGATTGGATTCAGGTCTGGACTTTGACTTGGCCATTCTAACACCTGGATATGTTTATTTTTGAACCATTCCATTGTAGATTTTGCTTTATGTTTTGGATCATTGTCTTGTTGGAAGACAAATCTCCGTCCCAGTCTCAGGTGTTTTGCAGACTCCATCAGGTTTTCTTCCAGAATGGTCCTGTATTTGGCTCCATCCATCTTCCCATCAATTTTAACCATCTTCCCTGTCCCTGCTGAAGAAAAGCAGGCCCAAACCATGATGCTGCCACCACCATGTTTGACAGTGGGGATGGTGTGTTCAGGGTGATAAGCTGTGTTGCTTTTACGCCTAACATAACGTTTTGCATTGTTGCCAAAAAGTTCAATTTTGGTTTCATCTGACCAGAGCACCTTCTTCCACATGTTTGGTGTGTCTCCCAGGTGGCTTGTGGCAAACTTTAAACAACACTTTTTATGGATATCTTTAAGAAATGGCTTTCTTCTTGCCACTCTTCCATAAAGGCCAGATTTGCGCAATATACGACTGATTGTTGTCCTATGGACAGAGTCTCCCATCTCAGCTGTAGATCTCTGCAGTTCATCCAGAGTGATCATGGGCCTCTTGGCTGCATCTCTGATCAGTCTTCTCCTTGTATGAGCTGAAAGTTTAGAGGGACGGCCAGGTCTTGGTAGATTTGCAGTGGTCTGATACTCCTTCCATTTCAATATTATCGCTTGCACAGTGCTCCTTGGGATGTTTAAAACTTGGGAAATCTTTTTGTATCCATATCCGGGCTTTAAACTTCTTCACAACAGTATCTCGGACCTGCCTGGTGTGTTCCTTGTTCTTCATGATGCTCTCTGCGCTTTTAACGGACCTCTGAGACTATCACAGTGCAGGTGCATTTATACGGAAACTTGATTACACACAGGTGGATTGTATTTATCATCATTAGTCATTTAGGTCAACATTGGATCATTCAGAGATCCTCACTGAACTTCTGGAGAGAGTTTGCTGCACTGAAAGTAAAGGGGCTGAATAATTTTGCACGCCCAATTTTTCAGTTTTTGATTTGTTAAAAAAGTTTGAAATATCCAACAAATGTCGTTCCACTTCATGATTGTGTCCCACTTGTTGTTGATTCTTCACAAAAAAATACAGTTTTATATCTTTATGTTTGAAGCCTGAAATGTGGCAAAAGGTCGCAAAGTTCAAGGGGGCCGAATACTTTCGCAAGTCACTGTATATAAATGCAATGAAAATTGGTGGTCAGCTAGCTTGAAGGGTGTCTTTAGTTGCAAACTTACCGTTATTTTCCAGTTCATTTAAATGTTGAGCTTGAGGTGATTTCACCCTCAAGCCACTAGAGAGTGTCTGAAGTTAGGGGGTGTCAGATGTTGGGGGAAAATGAGCTAACTAGCATTCAGCTGACTGGTGTTAGCTAGCTACAGAGGCTAGCTGCTGGACTTTGGGCAAGCAAGCTCATATTATCGAGCTACCTACGTAGTTAATGAAAATATCTGTTTGCATTTATTGATTACCCTCAGCTTGAATACCACCATATAGCTAGCTAGCTACAGTAGCCTAGGTTTGTTCGTATACACTTATTATGCCTGGCAGCCTGGTGCAAACAGCTGTACTGTTGGGCAGCAACTGAGTTGCTGGTCCCGGATTTAGAACTGAGCTTCGGCTAAAAAAAGATGTTAGCATTGTCAGAAATGCTACAAAAGTTACCACAGCGTTGGTTCTTAATAGACAGGAATGAGCACTTGAGAGCGATACATTAGAAGTGTAATTAAAGCTGTTGCACAAATGTATGCAGTCTGAAAGATGGCAAGTCTAATGGTCACTTTATGGACGCTTTAATCTTGTTCTTATCCAACACGTAGATATTGAGCCAGGTTGGGGCAAGACATTTTCTTTTTTTTCTAATGCTAATGTAGTTCTCGGTAACGGCCGGACTGCTCATGACAGAGGCAGGGAGTGTGTTGTGTACTTCCAATCAAGGTGATTTGTGAATTATCATTGACATTGCTGTCATATTGGCTTAGTTATGATGGTAGGGAGATTTTAATTGAACATTGAGCATCAATCAACCCCAATCCTGACCGGTGCGACCGGTGCGACAATAATAATCTGTGCACTGTGCACCTACCAACTCTCCTTCAATTCAAAGTTCAATGCCAACTCTTCTTCAATTCCGGAAAAAACTTCAGAGCGAACGGAACAGCACACCTCTGTCTTACTATATGTAGGCCATGTATCTGATGCTGTCTGGCAAAAAGAGGAGTAAACTCTTTTTGGCCAGACAGCATCAAATACATGGGCTACACATACATGTCCTCTGCCTCAATGACGATGGCAGTATAATCAGCAGCACCTGTCTTTTTCCTAAAAAATGCATCGACTTAGGACATTTTTCAGTTAAAAATAAGTCTAGTTTATTTGTCCTTTTCTCTGCCCTGCTTTGAAAGCGCCTCACTGCTGCAGCTTAATTTCAATAAAAGTCACGTTTCCAATCCTATCGCGGGAAACAATGCATGGTAACTCTGTCAGGGTGGAATATTCCATTATTGTGAACCAGTCCGTGGGTGATTAATGACACTTATTTCTACTATTATGAGAAACTTGGATCATATAACACATTTATTACACATCTATAAGAATTTCATGAATGTGGTTTAACAGGTCCCAACCGCATAATGAAAGGTTAATGAAAAATATCCATAGCATATCTATAGCACTTTCATGTCATGCTATGCAAGAGCTCATATTTAGATATCTTAATAGATGCATCATTATAATGAGAGCGTAGTGTCATCGTTATGGCTGTTCTCACAAGTGTACTTCTGCCATAGAAGTGTTAGTAAAAATGCCAAAAGGCCGAATGACATTTAGAAAATCATGCTGATATATGGCCTGTATTACCCCCATTCTCCCCACCTGCCGGTATAGGCCCATGACTTACCTTATTCTTCTATCTGAGGCCAATGGTGCATGAAGATCACCACAGGGTTGAATCCTCAGGGTACATTTTGTTGAATAAAATTGTGTAGTTTGAGGGTCATCGACTCATTCGTAACTCATTAACAGCCCTCCGCCACATCACAATTAGGCCTAAGTTGGGTCTATGTATTTGAAGGGCTTTCCAAGAAAAACTTCCAAAATGACTAATTTGAGGTAGAAAGTTAGAGCACACAACAACAAAGTAGGGATTGGTTTATTTTATCTCACTTTAGTCCAGTGGACAGGATGCGAACAGGTGACTTGACCTTGAATATCCCTTTGAGCATGGTGAAGTTATTAATTACACTGGATGGTGTATCTATACACCCATTCACTACAAAGATGCAGGCGTCCTTCCTAACTCAGTTGCCAGAGAGGAAGGAGACCACTGAGGGATTTCACCATGAGTCCAATGGTGACTTTAATACAGTTACAGAGTTTAATGGCTGTGATAGAAGAAAGCGAGGATGGATCAACAACACTGTTCTTACTCCACAATACTAACCTAATTGACAAGGGTGAAAATAAGGAAGCCTGTACATAATAAAAATATTCCGAAACATGCATCCTGTTTGCAACAAGGCACTAACGTAATACTGCAATAAAATGTGTCAAAGCAATTCACTTTGTGTCCTGAATACAACGTGTTTTGTTTGAGGCAAATCCAATACAACACATTACTAAGTACCACTCTCTAGGGTTGGGCGGTAGCCAGATTTGCATATTGTCATACCATCCTTCTCTCATCCTGGGATTTACAGTATTACGCAAAAAACGCCCATTGGGCGTCTTACCAGAATGCTAACAAAAATAGCACAAGTAATAGTGAATTTCCATGGAGGCTGCTAGCTAAATATGCTAACTTAAATCAACAAATTGCGAAGACAGGTAAGCTCATAAAGTTATACATATACAGGTAGGAGCTATTGAATGGCATGTTCTGTGAGTTTGGACATATACAAGCGATGTGAATGAGAGACATTGTGCAAATGAACAAAGTTTTGATGTATGCTTGTCTGAAGGAAGAACAGTACTGGCTCTGCAGCAGCATGTATACACTCGCTTTGACTGTGTGGAGTATTGAGTTTGGTCTGCCTGCTCTGCTCAGAGAAGATGGTGGACGTGTACACCGGAGAAGATGGGGGAGGAGCAGACTGGCTGAGAACAGAGAGGAGAAAAAACACAAGGAAATCAAAAGATAGCAGTGGCAGCTGTACAGATAACTCATCCAAAGGGCTTTGACTTCTCCAACACAGCAGAAGGTTAACACAATACGATGCCCCGTCACCTTATTAATTCAGCCACTTACTTAGATAACTAGCAAGTTAAACTTAGGGGTCACATTAATGCATAATTCTTCGTTTTTCACACAGGAAATCTACACAGAACTAAAATTCTTCTTATTGTAACTTCTGCTCAGCATCAGACAAATTTTGTGCTTCGTTTGCACTTTTCCACTCGGATGATAATTCACGAAGGGCATTCTATCAGCAGACAGTGCTCTGACTGATGTGTAGCTACTTTTCTCTGGTGCTTTTATCAGTGTGCCAGCCTACCTTTCTCAGGTAAAATGCCAGCTTAAACAAAACATTAGGAAATGTAACTGGCCACATTTTTTTAATGACAAACATTTGAAATATTATGGCCATGCATTGTTTTTGCTAAAAAATACCTTGCTTTTTCATTGTAAACTAATTTAGTTGTGAGGCTGACAACCAAATAGCTTTGCACTTCTGTTGTCATCTGATGAAAATGAAGCAACTTACTGCCGAATGTGTTGCACTAATGTAATTTATGTGAAGGAAAACTATAGTTGCACGTCCCTGATCAGTTTATTGAAGCAAATAACACTGTTGACTCAATATAAAATGTGACCCCTGACAATACATAGCTGGACTCACCTGCTCCTGCTTTCTCCTGTTGTGCTATTTACGAACAAACCCGTGATTGGCTCACAACTGTTCTGGGGAACTACGGTATGCTTCATAATGTGAAATAATGTGACCGGTGAAATTAAGAATGCAATCTGCTTTATCTCCTAATGTATTGCACAATTTGACTGCAGGTATTTACTTAAAAGGTAGCTACAAATATAAACATTTTGTGAAAAACTTAAAAGAAATTGTTTTAATGGTATTGACGTCATTGAAAATCTATCCTGTGGCTATTTCAAAATACCCCGGTATATACAGTATACCACCCAAGCCTACCATTCTCCATATTTTTAAGCATAGTGGTGCCTGCATCATGTTATGGGTATGCTTGTAATCGTTAAGGACTGGGGAGTTCTTCAGGATAAAAAAGAATCGGAATGGAGCTAAGCACAGACAAAATCCTAGAGGAAAACCTGGTTCCACCAGACACTGGGAGATGAATTCACCTTTCAGCAGGACAATAACTTAAAACACAAGGCCAAATCTACAGTGGCGTTGCTTACCAAGAAGACAGTGAATGTTCCTGAGTGGCCGAGTTAGATTTTATAGCATATTTAAGTCAAAACTATGGCAAGACCTGAAAATGGTTCAATAACAATGATCAACAACAAATTTGACAGAGTTTGAAGAATTTTGAAAAGAATAATGGGTAACAATGCTAGTGTGGAAAGCTCTTAGAGACTTACTTCCAAAGGTGATTCCAAAGGTGTCTGCCAAAGGTGATTCTAACATGCATTGACAGGGGGTTGAATTACTTCTTAGGGTTTCCCAAACTCAATCCTGGGGCCCCCATGGGTGCACGTTTAGGCATTAGCCCTAGCACTACATAGCTGGTTCAAATAACCATCTCATCAAGCTTTGATTATTTGAATGAGCTATGTAGTGCCGGGGCAAAAACCAAAACGTGCATCTATGGCAGGCCCCAGGACCGAGTTTGGGAAACCACTACTTCTCTACTAAAGAAAATTAATGTTAAACAAATGTTAGAATCTAAGAAGATAATAATGATAATATGGTTCAAGGTAAATGGCAAATTACAGCACAAAATAATGCTAATAATAAGAGAAATGGTGTGTCTTGTTAATAGGGGTAAAGGTAAGTATCTGTCGTTCTGCCCCTGAACAAGGCAGTTAACCCACTGTTCCCCGGTAGGCCGTCATTGTATATAAGAATTTGTTCTTAACTGACTTGCCTAGTTAAATAAAGGTCAAATAAATAGGCAATGTCCAAATATTCAGGTGACATTTGGGTATCTTTGAATCCAGAGACAGGTCAAATCTACGCAACAACATTATAGAAATGAGGATAGTGAAAAATCAGAGTTTAGCCTCTTAGCATCCAGAGTGTCTAATGATTATTTTCTTACATTGTTGTGTCTCAATGGGCCACTAGGCTATAAACAAGAGCTAAGTGCAATGGTCAGGTCACTCTGAGGAAGATGTCAGCTTGATGTCGAAACGTCAGTCGCCTATTCACATCCTGTACAATTGATTTATTTTCGCTCACTTTAATCCATCTCAGCTTTTTTGTTGTTGAGTGCTCCAACTCCTTTCTACCTCGAATTAGTCCTTTTGGAAGTGTTTCTTTGTAAGCCCTTCTCATGATTTTAGTAATTTTGTTATTGAACACCCCTCCTTTCCCTTTGGTGGCTGAAGTGCAAAAGGCCCACCTGAACTCTGGTCTATGTATAAATTCTATGAACTCAAAGGAAAGTAATCTATTTTTCCATTCATAAAGCATTTATATCTAAGCATTTAATGGTAATTATAGATCAGTGGCAGTTTGCATGTTTTAATAATGCAAACTGAATTCTATGCAGTCAATTTAATGTATTTAAAAAAAAAAAATTCCCCCTTTTTCCTCCCCAATTTCGTGGTATCCAATTGTTGTAGTACAACTCCCGTACGGGCTAGGAAAGAGACGAAGGCTGAATGTCATGCGTCCTCCGATACACAACCCAACCAGCCGTACTGCTTCTTAACACAGCGCGCATCCAACCCGGAAGCCAGCCGCACCAATGTGTCGGAGGCTACACCGTGCACCTGGCAACCTTGGCTAGCGCACACTGCGCCCGGCCCGCCACAGGAGTCGCTGGTGCGCGATGAGACAAGGAGATCCCTACCGACCAATCCCTCCCTAACCCGGACGACGGGTTTTGTGCGTCGCCCCACGGACCTCCCGGTCGCGGCCGGTTACGACAGAGCCTGGGCGCGAACCCAGGGACTCTGATGGCACAGCTGGCGCTGCAGTACAGCGCCCTTAACCACTGTGCCACCTGGAGGCCAATTTAATGTAATTTCTAATACCTTAATAATACCTACGTTTTCAGACCCTTTTCAATGAGACTCGAAATTCAGCTCAGGTGCTTCCTGTTTCCATTGATCATCCTTCAGATGTTTCTACAACTTGATTGGAGTCCACCTGTGGTAAATTTATTGGACATGATTTGAAAATGCACACACCTGTTTATATAAGGTGCATGTCAGAGCAAAAACCAAGCCATGAGATCGAAGGAATTGTCCGTAGAGCTCCCGAGACAGGACCGTGTCAAGGCACAGATCGGGGTAAGGGTACCGAAACATTTCTGTAGTATTGAAGGTCCCCAAGAACACAGTGGCCCCCATCATTCTTAAATGGAAGAAGTTTGGAACCACCAAGACTTTTCCTAGAGCTGGCTGCCCGGCAAAACTGTGCAATCGAGGGAGAAGGACTTTGGTGAGGGAGGTGACCCAATGGTCACTCTGACAGAGCTCCAGAGTTAATCTGGAGAGGGGAGAAACTTCCAGAAGGACAACCATCTCTGCAGCACTCCACCAATCAGGCCTTTATGGTAGAGTGGCCAGACGGAAGCCACTCTTCAGTAAAAGGCACATGACAGCCCACATGGAGTTTGCCAAAAGGCACCTAAAGGACGCTCAGACCATGAGAAACAAGACTCTGGTCTGATGAAACCAAGATTGAACTCTTTGGCCTGAATGCCAAGCGTCACATCTGCAGGAAACCTGGCACCATCCCTACGGTGAAGCATGGTGGTGACAGCATCATGCTGTGGGGATGTTTTTCAGCGGCATGGACTGGGAGAATAGTTAGGATCGAGGGAAAGATCAACGGAGCAAAGTACAGAAAGATCCTTGATGAAAACCTGCTCCAGAGTGCTCTGGACCTCAGACTGGGGCGACGGTTCACCTTCCAACAGGACTATGACCCTAAGCAGACAACGCAGGAGTGACTTCAGGACAAGTCTCTGAATGTCCTTGAGTGGCCCAGGCACAGCTCGGCCTTGAACCCGATCGAAAATCTCTGGAGAGACCTGGAAATAGCTCAACAGTGATACTCCCCATGCAACCTGACAGCTTGAGAGGATCTGTGGAGAAGAATGGGAGAAACTCCCCAAATGCAGGTGTACCAAGCCTGTAGCGTCATACCCAAGAAGACTCAAGGCTGTAATCGCTGCCAAAGGTGCTTCATCAGTACTGAGTACTGACTGAAGGGTCTGAATACTTCTGTAAATGTGATATTTCAGTTTTTTATTTTTAATACATTTGCAACACAACTGTTTTTGTTTAATCATTATGCGGTATTGTGTGTAGATTGAAGAGGGGGGAACAGTTAAATACGTTTTAGAATAAGGCTGTAACGTAACAAAATGTAATGTAACTTTCCGAATGCACTGTAAATAAGGTATGTTTTTTATTTGGAATAAATTTGCAACAATTTCTAACAACCTGTTTTTGCTTTGTCATTATTGGGTAATGTGTGTAAATTGATGAGGAATTGTTTTATTTAATCCATTTTATAATAAGGAAAAATGTGGAAAAAATGAAGGAGTTTGAATACTTTCCAAATGCACTGTGGAGGGCAAGACTACACAGTCTCCCATAATTGTATGGTCCTGGGAGGGGCCAAGTGCTTATATGTACAGTTGAAGTCGGAAGTTTACATACACCTTAGCCAAATACATTTAAACTCAGTTTTTCACAATTCCTGACATTTAATCCAAGTAAAAATGCCCTGTCTTAGGCCAGTTAGGTTCACCACTTTATTTTAAGAATGTGCAATGTCAGAATAATAGTAGTGATTTATTTCAGCTTTTATTTATTTCATCACATTCCCAGTGGGTCAGAAGTTTACATATACTCAATTAGTATTTGGTAGCATTGCTTATAAATTGTTTAACTTGGGTCAAATGTTTTGGGTAGCCTTCCACAAGCTTCCCACAATAAGTTGGGGGAATTTTGGCCCATTCCTCCTGACAGAGCTGGAGTAACTGAGTAGGTTTGTAGTACCTCCTTGCTCGCACACGCTTTTTCAGTTCTGCCCACACATTTTCTTTAGGATTGAGGTCAGGGCTTTGTGATGGCCACTCTAATACCTTGACTTTGTTGTCCTTAAGCCATTTTGCCACAACTTTGGAAGTATGCTTGGGGTCATTGTCCATTTGGAAGACCCATTTACGACCAAGCTTTGAGATAGGAAAATTATCTCATGATGCCATCTATTTTATGAAGTGCACCCTCAGCACCCTCACAACATGATGCTGCCACCCCTGTGCTTCACGGTTGTGATGGTGTTCTTTGGCTTTCAAACCTCCCCCTTTTTCCTCCAATCATAACGATGGTCATTATGGCCAAACAGTTCTATTTTTGTTTCATCAGACCAGAGGACATTTCTCCAAAAAGTATGATCTTTGTCCCCATGTGCAGTTGCAAACCGTTGTCTGGCTTTTTTATTAAGGTTTTGGATCAGTGGCTTCTTCCTTGCTGAGCAGCCTTTCAGGTTATATAGGACTCGTTTTACTGTGGTTATAGATACTTTTGTACCCGTTTCCTCTAGCATCTTCACAAGGTCCTTTGCTGTTGTTCTGGGAATGATTTGCACTTTTCGCACCAAAGTACGTTCATCTCTAGGAAACAGAATGCATCTCCTTCCTGAGCAGGGTGATGGCTGCGTGGTCCCAGGTTTTTTTCCCTTGCGTACTATTGTTTGTACAGATGAACGTGGTACCTTTTAGGCGTTTGGATATTGCTCGGAAGGACGAACCAGGCTTGTGGAGGTCTACAATTATTTTTCTCTGCTTATTTCTTTTGATTTTCCCTTGATGTCAAGCAAAGGGACACTGAGTTTGAAGGTAGGCCTTGAAATACATCCACAGGTACACCTCCAATTGACTCAAATGATGTCAATTAGCCTATCAGAAGCTTCTATAGCTATGACATCATTTTTTAGAATTTTCCAAGCTGTTTAGAGGCACAGTCAACTTAATGTATGTAAACTTCTGACCCACTGGAATTGTGATACAGTGATATAATCTGTCTGTAAACAATTGTTGGAAAAAGTACTTGTGTCATGCACAAAGTAGTTTGTTGTTACGTACGCCTCTAGGAAGAGGGAAAGCAAAAACCTGCTAAAACTCAACTCTTCGTGGAGTGAAAGATGTATGGGACTGTAGGTGCAAGTAAGGATGACAAAAAGCAGAGAATTTACTTTTTCCTTCATACGGTAATATGGGGAAAAGGGGCTGGACGGAACCAACGCAATGAAAGTAAATGCTTACCCACTACTTACCTAACTTAGCACCACCTGGTGCACTAACCAAAATACATGGGGGTGGTCCACCCAGGTCTTACCTAGTGCGCATAGACAGTGAATACTACGGGTTATGTATGCCCGCGAGCCTCATGCCTAAGCACTCCCTAGGTGCCTTCCCCTCCCCCCTGGGAACAAATGAAACAGAAAAATACAATATACTTCACAACAAAAACTGATAATAAAACTCAGGGCATAACAATCAGCTCTCTCAGCAACAACTAACATAGTACATATCAAATCTCTTTCTGAGAAACAACCAACATATGATATAACCCTCAGCTCTCTTCTAAGCAACAGAGCACTGGCTTATGTAGCTGGAGAAGGTGTCTAATGGGATACAGCTTTATCCTGACGAAGGTGCGGAGTCAGCTCTCCAATCATCGATGTGGCCGACCAATCACCTGCTTGGGGGAATTTCAGGAAGCCATCCTGAAACACACACATACAAAACCACAACACAGAAACTGGGGAACGTAACATTTGTTAACAGGAAATTTGTGGTGTGGTTGAAAAACAAGTTTTAATGACTCCAACCTAAGTGGATGTAAACTTCCGACTTCAACTGTACCTGTTTGAGCTCCCATTTGACCAATCTAATCTTGGCAATTGGTAATTTCAATCAATAAACTGGTTCTACAATGTAAAAGGCAATTTCTACACGCATTGTTACATTGGCTTAATCAGACTTAGCTTAATGATTGTTAGCCTAATGATATTTAATCACCATTCATACATGGAACAATAGTTTTTTCTTCAACGTGCTGACTCCTATGCGTGGCATGCAGGCCCTGTAGCCTTTTTCTATGCGCACAATTACGCACAACCAGAATGACACAGACACACTCCGACATACTCGGGAAATATGAACAATGGAAACCATACATTGAACTTTTACCTCATGTGTCTTGCTATAAACATTGCACCCACTCAGAGGGTAAGAAATGGAAATGTATCAAACATGAAACAGAAATGTCTAAGTGTTGCAATAAACGGTACTGGATGAAATGCTAACGATAATTGTAGGATTAGATGGAATATAGATTTGCCACATATACATTTAAACATGTGCAAGCAAACATTTCATCAAGAGAACAAAGCGCCTTTGGTGCATCATCGCCACAGTAGGGTTAATAATAAATGAACAACAAATTCCAAATGCAAGCTTCATGAGTAAATTATACATTTCAAGCAAAAATGGACATACCAAAAGGCCAGTGCTAGTAATTGTTGCTTGATGCCCCATTTGCTCGTGAGCTTGCAAAGTAAACGGTTCATATTCTTGATCATCAGTCTCAAGTCAAAGTTGAATCCAGAGTCTTGAGACTACAAGTCAAGTCTCAAATCATCAAATTTGTGACTTGAGTCAGACGTGAGTCCAAGTCATGTGACTCGAGTCCACAACTCTAGTAAAACATTCTGACACAGGCTGGTAAAGCTAGCTAGCATTTCCCCCTTATTCACTAATTTAGCTGCTAGCTAACTTGCTAAGCCACTGGCAGAATGTCAACACTTTAATCATCATAAAATTCATGAAACATTTAGTTAACAATGTTATTTCACTATTTACATTGTCTTTGACACATTACAATGTTTTTTTTAAAACAAGACAAATTAAGAGACAGAAACCATTTGCTTTTGTTTGGACTGCTGAGAATTAGATGAGATGCCAGTGTGTAATCACTTCCGGGTGACAGCCCAGTGTTCTTCTGGCTGCTATCTTTGCTATTTTAGCTAAATGTCAGTCATGAAATAACAAAAAGTTTATCTAAATGTTACATTTTTTGTGTGTTTTTTTGTCTATTCGAGAGATCCCCTGGAAGTGACATCCTGTGTAGCCAAAAGAAAAATAAATTCATGATGTTTCTGGATCTTAATTTGTCCAGTTTGTAATATGCAAAAGTGCAATGTAATTCTTATAGTGAGATAGATACCATTCTTAACTAAATGTTTGATGGTTGTATTAGCTTTTATGATGATTTTGTAATGTTTTATTGACCTAGTTGGAAAATGTATTGACATTGCCAGGGGCTTAGCTAGCTGTTTGCTAGCTAGCTACATTAAGGAATGAGAGGGAAATGCTAGCTTCCTTTACCACCCCGTGTTAGTTCTTTTTACTCTGAAATGGGGAATTGAATTTGAATTCTTTGATTTGTTAAATCTATTTAAGAATAGTCAAACATAAAAATGTTAATAGTAGGATTATTTGTTTTCCATTGTTTTCTGTTCTATGTCTGGAAAAGGTTAATATAATGTTCATATTTCCTTTAACATTCTGTGCTGTCCTATTAATTTTGATAAGTGGGGCATGTTTATAAATGCTTTATACATTCTTTATGAATGGTCAAATTGGAATGACAGTACATTGACTGTGTATAATTCATACATAGACAATTTAATGTTAACCGTAAATGCTTTATGAATGGAAAAATACAGAAGGTTGGACTTTAGTTTGACTGCATGTAATTTATACATACACTGTAGACCATTCCTGTGTGTGTTATAGACCGTTATAGACCGCTTCATGTGTGTGTTATAGACCGCTTCATGTGTGTGTTATAGACCATTAACTTAATTGTGATATGGAGGAAGGCTGTTAATGAGTTACAAAAGAGTTACCCTCAACTACCTGATTTGATCTGTAAAATTTACCCTGAGTATTCAACCCTGTGGTGATCTTCATGCACTGTTGACCTCAGTGAGATGGTAAGTCAGGGGTCTATACCGGCCGGTATGGGAAATGGGATTGTGAAGTCTATATATCAGCATAACTTTCTAAATGTGGTTTGGCCTTTAGGCATAATCATTATCACTGGTATGGCAGAAGGACACAGCCAATATTTTTTTAATGGTGCATCTATTAAGATACCAAAATATGAGCTCTCGCATAGCATTAAATGCTTATAGATGTGTAATGAATGAGTTATGAATATGTAGTCAAAGGAAATCCTTATCTATAGGGTATTGATATTAAATATATGTATGTTAAGAAATTATTGATCTATGTTAGGTTCTAAATAAACTAACAGAAAACTAGGAAAAGCTCAAACCAAGTTTATTCACCCAATGGGTCAAACAGCTGAAAAGACAAAGACCTGTTTCCACCAGTGCATATATTTATACGCCCTTTAGACGGAGTCTCCTCCTTTTCTCTAAACACTACATCTTTGTTCCTAGGCAGGAAGTTAAGTGATGTGGTAATAAACGGTTCCTTCTCTCTTCATGTGACCTGACCTCGGCCCCCATTCCTCACTAATCCACAGCTATCCACCCTTATCAGTGACTGTAACCATTTGATTGCCTTTTCCCTTACTTAGTAACTCTCTAAGCCCATGGCTCATATCCACCATATACATGACTCCACCATATACATTCCTCCTACATATAACCATTAACTTCTGGTGTAGCACGTATTTCAAATGACAACCCAACATCTATTATACATTATTATTCTGCTGTATGGATTAATTCATTTTTTGAAAAAAACATGGCCTCATTAACATGGGTACAGTAGCCAGGCAAACCATCCCTCCCTGTTTCCTTTGCAACTTTGAAGCTTCCCACAGATTATGCTACTGCTGAATCAACCTGCTGAAGCAAGACAGAATGAGGCCCCTTGATGGCACATCATCAACGAGCTAGCTCACGAGGCCCCTTGATGATGTGAGGCCTGATGCAATTGCCTCCTCTGCCTAATGGTGCAATTGATGCAATTGCCTCCTCTGCCCGTACACTGTGCTTCACACAAATGCCTGACCTCCCTCCCGCTCTCAGACACAGGATACTTCACATGACAGACAAGTTTGGCCAACAACACACACCACGGCCCACCATTTTCCCCAGTGTTTTTCCCACTCATTGATTACTGTCATTTCCATGTAAAAAAATACAAATGAGCAGCAATATGTGAAGTTCATAGGAGCATGTCAGATGAAAGCTAAGTCAACATTTTTCTTAAATTAAGGCATATATAAATCTTTCTAATATTTTCCATCCTAAAAATGAGGAATAAGCAAGGGCTTTGAATGTTTGTCAAATGGATGGAAAAGGGGTCAAGAAACCATCTACCAGAAAGTCTTAAGGTATTCTAAAATACATAAAAACACTAATATTAAGAATCAAATCAAATTTATTTATATAGCCCTTCGTACATCAGCTGATATCTCAAAGTGCTGTACAGAAACCCAGCCTAAAACCCCAAACAGCAAGCAATGCAGGTGTAGAAGCACGGTGGCTAGGAAAAACTAGAAAGGCCAAAACCTAGGAAGAAACCTAGAGAGGAACCAGGCTATGTGGGGTGGCCAGTCCTCTTCTGGCTGTGCCGGGTGGAGATTATAACAGAACATGGCCAAGATGTTCAAATGTTCATAAATGACCAGCATGGTCGAATAATAATAAGGCAGAACAGTTAAAACTGGAGCAGCAGCACGGCCAGGTGGACTGGGGACAGCAAGGAGTCATCATGTCAGGTAGTCCTGGGGCATGGTCCTAGGGCTCAGGTCCTCCGAGAGAGAGAAAGAAAGAGAGAAGGAGAGAATTAGAGAACGCACACTTAGATTCACACAGGACACCGAATAGGACAGGAGAAGTACTCCAGATATAACAAACTGACCCTAGCCCCCCGACACATAAACTACTGCAGCATAAATACTGGAGGCTGAGACAGGATGGGTCAGGAGACACTGTGGCCCCATCCGAGGACACCCCCGGACAGGGCCAAACAGGAAGGATATAACCCCACCCACTTTGCCAAAGCACAGCCCCCACACCACTAGAGGGATATCTTCAACCACCAACTTACCATCCTGAGACAAGGCTGAGTATAGCCCATAAAGACCTCCGCCACGGCACAACCCGGGGGGGCGCCAACCAACCCAGACAGGATGACCACATCAGTGAATCAACCCACTCAGGTGACGCACCCCCTCCAGGGACGGCATGAGAGAGCCCCAGTAAGCCAGTGACTCAGCCCCTGTAATAGGGTTAGAGGCAGAGAATCCCAGTGGAAAGAGGGGAACCGGCCAGACAGAGACAGCAAGGGCGGTTCGTTGCTCCAGAGCCTTTCCATTCACCTTCCCACTCCTGGGCCAGACTACACTCAATCATATGACCCACTGAAGAGATAAGTCTTCAGTAGAGACTTGGAAGGTTGAGACCGAGTTTGCGTCTCTGACATGGGTAGGCAGACCGTTCCATAAAAATGGAGCTCTATAGGAGAAAGCCCTGCCTCCAGCTGTTTGCTTAGAAATTCTAGGGACAATTAGGAGGCCTGCGTCTTGTGACCGTAGCGTACGTGTAGGTATGTACGGCAGGACCAAATCAGAGAGATAGGTAGGAGCAAGCCCATGTAATGCTTTGTAGGTTAGCAGTAAAACCTTGAAATCAGCCCTTGCTTTGACAGGAAGCCAGTGTAGAGAGGCTAGCACTGGAGTAATATGATCAAATTTTTTGGTTCTAGTCAGGATTCTAGCAGCCGTATTTAGCACTAACTGAAGTTTATTTAGTGCTTTATCCGGGTAGCCGGAAAGTAGAGCATTGCAGTAGTCTAACCTAGAAGTGACAAAAGCATGGAATAATTTTTCTGCATCATTTTTGGACAGAAAGTTTCTGATTTTTGCAATGTTACGTAGATGGAAAAAAGCTGTCCTTGAAATGGTCTTGATATGTTCTTCAAAAGAGAGATCAGGGTCCAGAGTAACGCCGATGTCCTTCACAGTTTTATTTGAGACTGTACAACCATTAAGATTAATTGTCAGATTCAACAGAAGATCTCTTTGTTTCTTGGGACCTAGAACAAGCATCTCTGTTTTGTCTGAGTTTAAAAGTAGAAAGTTTGCAGCCATCCACTTCCTTATGTCTGAAACACATGCTTCTAGCAAGGGCAATTTTGGGGCTTCACCATGTTTCATTGAAATGTACGTCATCCGCATAGCAGTGAAAGTTAACATTATGTTTTCGAATAACATCCCCAAGAGGTAAAATATATAGTGAAAACAATAGTGGTCCTAAAACTTTCTTTGGCCGCCTCTCCTTCCAGTTCTCTGCTGCCAATGACTGGAACAAACTACAAAAATCTCTGAAACTGGAAACACTTATCTCCCTCACTAGCTTTAAGCACCAACTGTCAGAGCAGCTCACAGATTACTGCACCTGTACATAGCCCACCTATAATTTAGCCCAAACAACTACCTCTTTCCCTACTGTATTTAATTAATTTATTTATTTTGCTCCTTTGCACCCCCATTATTTTTATTTTGCACATTCTCCCATTGCAAATCTACCATTCCAGTGTTTTACTTGCTATATTGTATCTACTTTGCCACCATGGCCTTTTTGCCTTTACCTCCCTTATCTCACCTCATTTGCTCACATCGTATATAGACTTGTTTATACTGTATTATTGACTGTATGTTTGTTTTACTCCATGTGTAACTCTGTGTCGTTGTATGTGTCGAACTGCTTTGCTTTATCTTGGCCAGGTCGCAATTGTAAATGAGAACTTGTTCTCAACTTGCCTACCTGGTTAAATAAAGGTGAAATAAAATAAAAAAATAAAAAAAATAAAACGGAACCTTGAGGAACACCGAAATTTACAGTTGATTTGTCAGAGGACAAACCATTCACAGAGACAAACTGATATCTTTCCGACAGATAAGAAATAAACCAGGCCAGAACTTGTCCGTGTAGACCAATTTGGGTTTCCAATCTCTCCAAAAGAATGTGGTGATCGATGGTATCAAAAGCAGCACTAAGGTCTATGAGCACGAGGACAGATGCAGAGCCTCGGTCCGATGCCATTAAAATGTAATTTACCACCTTCACAAGTGCCGTCTCAGTGCTATTATGGGGTCTAAAACCAGACTGAAGCATTTTGTATACATTGTTTGTTTTCAGGAAGGCAGTGAGTTGTTGCGCAACAGCCTTTTCTAAAAATTTGGAGAGTAATGGAAGATTCGATATAGGCCGATAGTTTATATTTTCTGGGTCAAGGTTTGGCTTTTTCAAGAGAGGCTTTATTACTGCCACTTTTAGTGAGTTTGGTACACATCCGGTGGATAGAGAGCCGTTTATTATGTTCAACATAGGAGGGCCAAGCACAGGAAGCAGCTCTTTCAGTAGTTTAGTTGGAATAGGGTCCAGTATGCAGCTTGAAGGTTTAGAGGCCATGATTATTTTCATCATTGTGTCAAGAGATATAGTACTAAAACACTTGAGCGTCTCTCTTGATCCTAGGTCCTGGCAGAGTTGTGTAGACTCAGGACAAATGAGCTTTGAATGAATACGCAGATTTAAGGAGGAGTCCGTAATTTGCTTTCTAATAATCATAATCTTTTCCTCAAAGAAGTTCATGAATTTATCACTGCTAAAGTGAAAGTCATCCTCACATGGGGAATGCTGCTTTTTAGTTAGCTTTGCGACAGTATCAAAAATTGGATTGGATTGTTCTTATTTTCCTCAATTAAGTTAGAAAAATAGGATGATCGAGCAGCAGTAAGGGCTCTTCGGTACTGCACAGTACTGTCTTTCCAAGCTAGTCAGAAGACTTCCAGTTTGGTGTAGACCCAAAGACCCCTGCCAACTAATATGCCTTCTGTAGGTTTAAGAAACTTTGTCTTGTGCCTTGAAATTCAGTTTCCAAAAATCCACATTAAGATATTTTCTCATTTCTATCCTTCATGAGGGAGGATAATGAAAGTTCACAAAAGTTTGATTAGTTATAGTGTTTGACAGATATCTATTATGTTTATGAATTATTAAGTGATTAAAACGCAAAATTCTGTTACCAAATCTTTAACAGAATTTCTGAAAAATGGATGAGGAAAATCATAGTAGTCACAAACCACAGTTGAGTCTGTTACTGTCCTCTATTCCAGTGGCATACTGTTATGTTCAGTTGAAATCTGTTTTCTTTCTGTTGTCTGGTGGTCAAAGAAATAGTCTGAAAAGTCTGGACAACCTCATTTTGGTCCGGTCTCAACCAGCCTTGATTTCAACGTCCACAGACGTCTGGACCGGCCTTTATTTTGCCCAAACATTGACATAAACTTTGAGCACCTCTATCTTCTGAATGTTTTGGCATTTTATGTAGAAAAAGTCACTTTCTGACCAATTTTACCATGGGCAAATATGTATGGAGTGTTTTGTTCAACTCAAAAGGCGTGCGGTCAAAAATGTATTGAATTCAAATGGAACGACCCTTAAGAGACATTGTCATTCTGTGGCAGGCAGAGAGACGCTATTGAGGTAATATTTTTACCCATTTTTGTTTTTCCCCCACTTGGTTTTCGCTTTGTCAATTATGTGTCGTGTTTTTATTAGCAATTTCTCTTACATTTTTGCTGTCAATTTCTACATCATTGCAAACCCCTAGAGGTAGTCACTAGCCTGGTCCCAGAACTGTCTGTTATCTTACCAACCAATTCCTTTTCATTCATTGTCATGCTAAACATGACAATTCCATAAGAAGTTAGCAAGCTAGCAGAAACAGACTGGCATCCAGCTAGGTAGTCGCCAACTTGGCAGCTTGATTTCAAAGCTTCGTGGTACTCTGTTTACATGGGGCAATCATAGTGTCTGATTTGGGTGTTTGTGTAGCCCTTACACGAGGACAGCCAGATGGACCTCAGAAACATGGCGAAGGTCATCACAGAATCCCATCCCTTTTCAAGATAAAACACGTTCTTATCATCCCATTTGAAAGGAGTTTACATTCCAGAGGCCTATGTAAAAGTAGTGCATGCTATAGGGAAAGGGGTGCCATTTATGGATGCAGACTAGGCATTTCATTGCACCATGGAGGTTAAATGAGCTCACGGACAATGGTGGAGTAACTCTACTCTACCTGGACCTGTAAGTGTGGGGCCTTTTACTTGTGGCCTAGCTGGTCAGATTATCACCTGCAGCCCAAAGCCCTTTCACCACTGAACCCCAGGGGGGCTGGAGAGCGAGACGGAAGGAAGCGGGATTTTTGTCCAAATAATCCCTCCTAGAGAGACACATTGTCCATCATCCCATGCTTGCATTATTCCTCCCAAGAGAGAGACAGATTGTCAGTCACCCCATGCTTCCATTATTACATCAATGGTAGCAGTGAAGATGGGACTGCAGTGACGGAAGGACCCAGTGGATTGTTGAGAGACTGTGTAAGAATGGTGATTGACAAGGACTAATATTTGCATAGTTTTGTACAGATGTCACTGCTCACTGTTGCAGGTCTTTGTTTTGAGACAGAGGGGGGAATAGGTGCCAACAATGTGCACCAACGGCTTTATGCAAATTACTGCTTCTCCATGGCAACTTATTAGAAGGTGCATGCTTGACATGCCTGTCAAGGTTGATGTCTCTTAAAAACTAGTATTGTCAGCAACATCTTTAGCTGTGCTTTACAGTTATCGTACCATACAGTAGGCCTAAGTGATATATTACAATACTATACGTGGATCACATTCATGTGGTAACTGTGACTGACACGTCCTCAAGCAAACAATTATCCTAATGGCCACCAAACCCTCAGCTCAGTCTGAGCCACGTGCGTAGCTGGCCCTTGTAAACCCCTGTCATGTCCCAGCTGGCTTGTTTTAAGGGATCTCTCTAATGACCGCCACTTCCTAATGATCCAACAACGCCCGCTCGACTTTGTCGCCTGGACAGGGCAACAGCTGCTCTACGTGGAATGACAGCCACGCCGATGTCCCCTGGAGGGACACAACCCGCGGTTCCACCTGTTCACATGGCTGCATTTTGTCTAAAGCAGCACAGGACCGTTGGGTTTCTCTCTTGTCAACCCTGTCATGTCTTAAATAGACACTCACTGTTATGCAAAAGCACATAACAGAAATGAATCCCCCCCTCATCTCATATTCAGAGCCCATTTGATTGTTATTTTTCCAGGTTGTTAAACTGAAAAAATATTTAATCAGATTGAATTACATGTACACTTTCAGGGAGAGTCTGTTGGATTATCTTTTGTCTGACATGAGTTGAGGAACACATGGATTTTAGACAAAATGAAAAGCAATCGGGGCAATTCCACAGTAACGGAGTGATGCTGAGACTCAGATTTTTCACTTTAAAATGTCAAACTAAAATAAATGATTGCAAAGTTAAACAAACCATACACATCTATGTACATTGACTACTTTGAACAATTACCACAGTGTAACGGCCGTTGGCGGTGGAAGGAGGTGAGGACCAATGCGCAGCGTGGTAAGTGTCCATATTTTTAATAAAGTAATAGAACACTGAACAAAAACAACAAAGTGCACGAATGAAACAGTTCTGTCTGGTGCAGATACAAACACTCAACAGAAAACAATCACCCACAAAACACAGGTGAGAAAAGGCTACCTAAGTATGATTCTCAATCAGAGACAACGAACGACACCTGCCTCTGATTGAGAACCATATCAGGCCAAACACAAAACCACAACAAAGAAAAGGAACATATACTACCCACCCAACTCACACCCTGACCATAATAAAACAAAGACATAACAAAAGAACTAAGGTCAGAGCGTGACACACAGAACATTTTACAAGAACACATTTACTTGAAGAGCGGTACAGATGCAAAGTTGTGCTGTTGGTGTCATCATTCTGTTACCAAACTTTGCATCTGCACTCAAGGGCATCATGCCTTAGGAGGCACATGCCCCCTCAATTATTATTATTTTTTCTGTAATACTACAAGCCACCTATCAATTTTATGAAGCTGGCTTTAGTTAACCTTTAGAAAAGCAAGCAATAACTAAATCCCACTAAGCATAATGACTAGGAAAAAGATGTTTCAGGTGTTTGAAAAATGCTAAATTCTCCAACCACCCCCCCAGCTATCCTCACGTACTTTGTGCACCCTCAGATTGTTCACGTAAATGTGTTTTTTGTTGTTGTAAAATGTTCAGTGGAAATTGTTTAAAAGTTGTCCTTGTGCATAGAGTTGTAAGGTTTATTTAACTTTGCAGTCATTGGTTTTTGTTTGGCATACATTTTAAAGGGAACAATCTGAGTCTTTGCATCACTCTGTTACTGTGGAAATGGCCAGCATCAATATAAAATGCTGAAAGTATCGGCCTAATGCTCCAGAATTGCTTGTATACATCTGGCTGGTTAGCCCTATTGGATACAATTCTAAAGGAGGACCTCCTACTTAATGAAGATCTAGAGCAGGGGTGTCAAAGTCAAATGGACGGAGGGCCAAATAAAAAAATCAGCTACAAGACGAGGGCCGGACTGTTCGAATGTTCATTGAAACATTTTTAAATGACGCATATAGTCTAGTGAACCTAATTGAACCTACTGAAAACCTAACAAATATATTACAATATGATCAGATAAATAAAGCAATATTTTCTTATGGCTCTGTCAGTAATCTTTAATTTTCAACAGACACAAAAGACAAATTTCCTTTATATAAATATCCCCATAACATGAACATTAAATGAAAGAAACCGGTATTCAAGGCACCATCAGTAGACTATATTTTCTATTTTAGCAAAAGTGGGCTAAATTTACTTCAAAGAAAAAACAATAATAGCAATTTTCTATCATCCACTCAACTGAAATATTTTTAAAATATAATTGGATTGAAATACAAAAAAATAAAGTGCAAAAATCTATTAATCAAAAACAACACTTTGTTTAAGGAGAAGTAACATGCAGTGAAAACAAATATTAAATTTTAACTTTTAAACTTGAACTGAGTAAAAACTCTAAATATGTGATTGCACAGTAATGTTCACTTGTTTGAGGTTGAGGGTGATACTTGGTGGTGTCCCATCTTTTCCACAAGTTCATCAATGTTCGGGGTAAGGCTCTGAGCTGAAGAAATCCTCAGAATTGAGTGGAGGTGTTCAGCAGTAAGTCGACTTCTGTGTGATGTTTTGTTCAGGTTCATCAAAGAAACCAGTTGTTCACACAGGTATGTGCTGCCAAACATAGACAACGTTTGAGCAGCCTGGATGCGCAGCTGGGGCATTGTGCCGGGGAGGAAACGGGCGAACTCCGCAGCACCCACTGCCGCATATTTTGCCCTCAGTGCATCATTGCATTGGAGGTCAATCAACTCCATTTGGAGGTTTGGTGGTGAGCTTTCCACGTCAACAGCAAATGGGTTACCGAGCAGTTCCAACCTGCTTTTTTGTGCTTCAAAGTCAGCAAATCGGCGTCGAAAGTCAGCGGCAAGCATACCTATTTTATCAGCCAACTGTGTGCTCGGGAACGCACTGGTAGAGAGCTTCTCTTTCATGGTCTGGCAGCTGGGAAAGTGGCTCAAATTTTCTTTCCGCATCTGCGTCTCCCACAGAGTCAGTTTGGTTTTAAATGCCTTCACTGTACTGTACATATCAGAGATGACACGATCCCGACCCTGCAGCTGCAAGTTTATTGCATTCAGATGACTCGTAATGTCACACAGAAAAGCCATTTCACACAGAAACATTTCGTCTCGGAGTTGTGTTGTGTCTTTCCCTTTGCTGTCCAAGAACAGACAAATCTCCTCACGAAGCTCGAAACATCTTTGAAGCACCTTTCCCTGGCTTAGCCATCGCACCTCTGTGTGATAAGGCAAATCACCATGCTCCGTTTCTAACTCCGTCAGAAATGCCTTGAACTGGCGGTGATTCAAACCTTTGGCTCTGATAAAGTTAACTGTGCGCGTGATGATGCTCATTACATGCTCCATTTTCAAGGCTTTACCGCACAACGCTTCCTGGTGTATGATACAATGATAAGCTGTCAGCTCACCTGTCGCGTTTTCCTCTTGCATCTTTTCCCGTATCTTCGCCACCAGTCCGCTCCTGTGTCCACACATCGCAGGTGCTCCGTCGGTTGTCAAACCCACGAGTTTTTCCCAAGGCAGCTCCATCTCATTTACACATCTTGACACCTCTTCATACAAATCATGCCCCGTAGTTGTGCCATGCATAGGACGTAAAGCCAAAAACTCCTCTGTCACGCTTAGGTTGGAGTCCACTCCGCGGATGAAAATTGACAACTGGGCAATGTCAGAAATGTCGGTGCTCTCATCCACAGCCAAGGAATATGCAATAAAATCTTTTCCCTTTTTCACAAGCTGCTCTTTTAGATTGATGGACAACTGGTCTACTCTCTCGGCAATGGTGTTTCTGCTCAGACTCACATTTAAAAAGAGTTGCCTTTTTTCTGGGCAAACTTCGTCACAAACTTTAATCATGCAGTTTTTGATGAAATCCCCCTCCGTAAATGGCCGGGCTGATTTAGCGATCTCTTCTGCCAAAATAAAACTGGCCTTGACAGCAGCCTGGCCTTGTGATTTGGCTTTTTTGAACAGAGCCTGTCGAGATTTGAGGCCTCGTTTTAATTCCTCTGCCTTTTGTAGCCTTTGTTCCATGTCCATATTCTTGTTTTTGTCCGCGTGTTTCGTTTCATAATGTCGTCTCAGATTATACTCTTTCAGTACCGCCACACTTTCTCCACACAGAAGACACACAGGTTTTCCAGCTACCTTCGTGAACATATACTCCGACTCCCACCTTGTTTGAAACCCCCGGTTCTCAGTATCCACCTTCCGTTTTGCCATTTTTGATGGGTATCTGAAAGTTAATTTTACTGTGATGCTGACGACTGCTGTGCCAATAAATATTGAAATGAAGCAGCCTACTGCTCGGTGCGTCACCTTTGCATTGTGGGAAATGTAGTATTGGTGCGTGTAAAAGATCTGCGGGCTGCCGGCTTGCTGCGGGCCGGTTCTAATAATAAATCAAGATCATCCCAGGGGCCGTAAAAAACCTTCTTGCGGGCCGGATGTGGCCCGCGGGCCTTGACTCTGACATATGTGATCTAGAGTAAGACTGCAGTTAAACCTGATCCATCATAACAACCCACTGAGCCAACCTACATTACTAAAAGTGTAGCTCGTCTGGCTACCGTTACCACAAGACCTGTTGGTTCGTCTTTGCTGGGCTGACCAAATTCAGATTCTTATCTGTGTGTAGACAGGTTTTCTCATCTAGAATGATGGCCGCTTTACATATAATAATGCCTTCCCCCCATCTCACCTTGACAAACCTGTGCAGTGTACGCCTCAATTGATACCCCACAGTCCACACAGAAGGCATACTTTACAAAAGCAAAAATGTATTGACAAAAGATTATACCAAACATTCAGTGGCACTCACATTTCATTTATAAGGAAGCTCTGTACTGAAGTTTGTGTGTTCTATGCGTTAACCATTATCTTTCTGTACGAATGTAATTGACCTTTGTAGTGTATGAAAACATGTTTTATGGCCCTCCTTTTATGGGTCTGTCAGACATGAGAGTAGTTCATAAAACCTTGTTGCCACATAAATTAGTTTCTCTCAGAGAACAGCTTTTTGTCACAAACGTTCATGAAACTACAGATGTGTTTGCCTTTCAGCAAACATACAGAAGATATGCTGAAATGCACATTCATACTCCAGCAAACACAATGGTGTTAATAAACGCAATAAAAAAAAAAGAATGAACAAAATAACTGACATTGGTGATCATTCTTGCTAAGTGGCCTATTACGGTCTTATGCTGAAACAAGCTGCTATCCAAACAATGGCCAGTCAGTGTCTACAATAGGCTGTCACACTGTCACACAGCACAACACATGGTGTTTCCAGGCCTCCTGGCCTGGCCTTGGCTAAGAATATTGTCTGTCAGGTGCACTAGTGTGGCTAGATCCCGTTGCCAGGACACGGTGTGACTCCATATCCCTCAGTGTCATAGGGCTGAGATCTGAACGAGGCAGGAGCTCCGTCAAAGCAAACAACAGACCAGATGGTGTCCAACACAACCTCTTAGAGTCTGTCATTAACAGGGGTGGTGTTCCTCTTATTTGACAAATGCAGCAGGTTTTTTGCTGTTCTTTAAATTGGTTTGACTTGTAATGTTTAATATATTGCACACTATATGGTCAACTAACGGATAGCTCGTTTGTGCTAGTGTAATATCTGAACCGATTAGGCCTATATTCCCCTGGTAGGTCATGAGCATGGACGTTATGGTCACAGAGGAGTTGATTAGGCTATTGACCACATGGCCCCTATGGAACTTGTGACCTATTTCTGAAATGTGAGAGCATTCATTGATGAGACCCTTTGGGGTCACTGTATACCAAACGGTCATACGAAATGGGCCGCCTGAGTCTTGTCGCGCCCCCCTTCGACAGGGGAGCTGGCATGAAAAGAACACCTTGGCTGTGTCTAAACTTGACAGTTCATGCAGCTTTAAGTATTCTGATCATACAGTTTTGGTAATGGAATTCCGAACAGGTCATGGGTCTACACCTACATTTAAATGTGTCAACCGTGTCCACAGTGTGTCTGGATTCCCTTTTCCTGCGCTATATTCAAATGCCAGTATGCATTCTACAGACGGTGGAATGGGCAAAATATGATAATAACAAAGCAACAATAACTAGCAAACTTCTGACGCTAACCTCTAGCTAGCCAGCATCTAGCAAGAAACACTAAAGGGATTAGCATAACTCTAGCCAAGAAAAAAATAGCTTTTATAAATTATAGCTAGCTGGCTAGCATTTATGAGTTGAGCAAACACGTTCTTAACACGCTAGTAACGTATTTCCTCCAACGTTATAATGAAAAGGTGCCTCTCGGTCCCAAAACACGCATTTCCTGGAGTCTTGTGGAAGTGCTGATGACGTCGCCCATTGTATGCGCTTTTGGTAGCCTGATTTGCGTCCAGACGGAGGAGAAATCCGCACACAGTGCATCCCTGACCACCTTACTGAAGTGGTGAGCCAGATCTGAACACAATCAGACAACAAAGTAACTTTTGTGTGCCTACACCTGTTTTCTCAATGCTATCTTCATATTCTGATTGCATAAGTCACATGTAGAGTGCATTCGGAAAGTACTCAAGACGCCTTTTTCCTACATTTTGTTACGTTACAGCCTTATTCTAAAATGGATTAAAAAAAATCCTCAATGTACACACATTACTGTACCCCATAATGACAAAGCAAAAACAGTTTTTTAGACAATTTAATAAATGTATAACAAATTTAAAAAACTGATACTGTAGTATTCAGACCCCTTGCTATGAGACTCGAAATTGAGCTCAGGGGCATCCTGTTTCCATTGATCATCCTTGAGATGTTTCTACAACTTGATTTTAGTCTACCTGTGGTAAATTCAATTGATTGGACATGATTTGGAAGGGCACACACATGTCTATATAAGGTCCCACAGTTGACAGTGCATGTCAGAGCAAAAACCAAGCCATGAGGTCGAAGGAATTATCCGTAGAGCTCTGAGGCAGGATTGTGTCGAGTCACAGATCTGGAAAAGGGTACCAAAAGATTTCTGCAGCATTGGAGGTCCCCAAGAACACAGTGGCCTCCATCAGTCATAAATGGAAGAAGTTTAGAACCACCAAGACTCTTCATAGAGCTGACCCCCCCCCGGCCAAACTGAGCAATCAGGGAAGAAGGGACTTGGTCAGGAAGGTGACCAAGAACCCAATGGTCACTCTGACAGAGCTCCAAAGTTCCTCTGTGGAGAGGGGAGAAACTTCCAGAAGGACAACCATCTCTGCAGCACTCCACCAATCGGGCATTTATGTTAGCGTGGCCAGACGGAAGCCACTCCTCAGTAAAAGTCACATGACAGTCCACTTGGAGTTTGCCAAAAAACACCTAAAGGACTCAGACCATGAGAAACAAGATTTTCTGGTCTGATGAAGCCACGATTGAACTATTTGGCCTGAATGCCAAGCGTCACGTCTGGAGGAAACCTGGCACCGTCTCTACGGTAAAGCATGGTGGTGGCGGCATCATGCTGTGGGGATGTTTTTCACAATCAAGGACTGGGAGTCTAGTCAGGATCAAAGAAAAGTTGAATGGAGCAAAGTACAGAGAGATCCTTGATGAAAACCTACCTCAAACTGGGGCGAAGGTTCACCTTCCAACAGAAAACGACCCTAAGCACACAGCCAAGACATCGCAGGAGTGGCTTTGGGACAAGTCTCTGAATGTCCTTGAGTGGCCCAGCCAGAGCCCAGCCTTAAACCCGATCAAACATCTCTGGAGAGACCTGAAAATAGCAGTGCAGCGACACTCCCCATACAACCTGACAGAGCTTTAGAGGATCTGCAGAGAAGAATGGGAGAAACTCTTCAAATACAGGTGTGCCAAGCTTGTAGCGTCATACCCGAGAAGACTCGAGGCTGTAATTGTTGCCAAAGGTGCATCAACAAAGTACTGAGTAAAGGGTCTGAATACTTATGTAAATGTGTTTTGGAATTGTCATGGAGTATTGTGTGTACATTGATAAGGGGGGGAAAACTATTGAATTCATTTTAGAATAAGGCTGTAATGTAGCAAAATGTGGAAAAAGTCAAGGGGTCTGAATACTTTCCCGAATGCACTGTAAGTGTCAAGTGTAGACACGACCCTTTAGGAATAGGTGACATGCCGCAAGCATTCTGCAAGGTTCCTCTGTAGATGTCATTGTTGTCGAAATCCCATGACTTCCCTGCCACCTTGGATCCATGTCACAGTGTCACTTGGCAGTTTGAGGGTGCCACCGGTGTGTAATTCGTTTCAGTGGTGAAACGTTGATTTTAGCCCTGTTTTGTTATGTCGATTGATTAATATTCTTCCGATCGCTTCCTTCATTCCGATAAGTAAACTTTGAGTAGGGATAAATCTAGAAAGTGCATATTACTACTGACAGAGCCATTACGATTTGCCTAATTTAAAAGTCCAATGGTCCAATGATGCCACGATCAATGTTCCCTCTATAAGCTGTGCGCCCACGCACAGTAGCCCGAGACTGCCACGCAGCTCCCCCCCAGCCCAAGGAGAGAAGCACAAGATTGAACTAAACTCAACTTTCTAGAGTTTTCCCTGTTAGTTAACAGTATCAACGTTTCCCTTTACTGTGGGAATTGTGATCGAATCAACGCAATATTAGCCACTTTCAATGCAACATACCGAAACAAAATGTAACTATGCACGATATTTTGTTAAAGGCAGAACGCATCGGAGTACAATTCTATTGTGCAGGACACATACCAGAGTATGTGTGCAGAGTTGAGCCGGTTGGAATCCAGCTCAGAGCGGTGTGCAAGCTCCTGCTCTCCATGTCCTTTCCTACCACTCTGCTAAAAAATAGGGGGGAAAAAATGCTACTCCAAATTCGCCCCATTCATTAAAATCCCAATTTAACCAACACCCATCTATTTTTGTGACTACCTGGACCTACCATTTGGTTTTGAAGTATTGAAACCAAACCACCTGGATTTCAATGAAAAGTATTTGTATAAACAAGAAAAGGTGAATGTAAGATGCGAACATTTCAAATAGGCTACATGTCATATTAAACAGCATATAGGTCAGGAGCCAGACAGGGAGCCTAAGGCTATAGCCTACAAAGAAATACTTTGTGAACCATTTGCGAGTGCGACATAATAGGCTGGTAGGGACATAGACCTCAGCATTTAAACAACATTTAATTGTATTAAATCATTATAGTCTATAAATTGCGCATATAGGCTGTGACTTACTAATTAAATAAAACTGAAAAATGCCTTATTAGGCTCAGTGCCGTTGAATTCACTTTTAGAAACACGAGTTTGGTGTCTGGAGAGCTGCACACTTGCAGAGCCACTGGGGATGCTAAACACCCTTCAGGCCACTCTTGCAAGGCTGGGCAAGGATGCAGTTGTCTTTTAGAAATGATATCGGTAGGCCTAAAGGGTTTTAGGCAAAATAACCCAATCAAAACAGAAAACTCCTTGAACGTGGAAATATGCCAAGCCTATTGGGCCAAAATCAATTAGGGCCTGTATGTATAGATAATATAGATAATTTTATAGATAATTGAACAAAAATTAACAAAACGTTTAAGAGATCTGATTTTTAGTTTATATATACACTTTTTCCTACAGTGGGTAGTTATCTACCCACCTCGTTCCTTTCTTTTAGCATGTGCGCATAGTAAGTACACCATCATGCTTTTGGGATACTTCTATTTTCAGATTCCACAATGATTATTTAGTTGTGGACACTACATCACTGCACTCTCTCTCTTGGTCCTCATGTTTGTAAGTCATTTTGATTTAGCACCTGTGTATTTTATTAGTTTCTTTATAAAAAATATTTAGCTAACTCCATGACAGCATCTAAAGCAAGGGGCTAAAGATGGCAGCACACAAGTAGACTAGAAATGCATGCTGGGCTGGGCATGCCCTGAGCTCGTGAAGTGAGTGCTAATGGCCTGAGCTCGTGAAGTGAGTGCTACTGCCCTGAGCTCGTGAAGTGAGTGCTACTGCCCTGAGCTCGTGAAGTGAGTGCTACTGCCCTGAGCTCGTGAAGTGAGTGCTACTGCCCTGAGCTCGTGAAGTGAGTGCTACTGGCCTGAGCTCGTGAAGTGAGTGCTACTGGCCTGAGCTCGTGAAGTGAGGGCTACTGGCCTGAGCTCGTGAAGTGAGGGCTACTGGCCTGAGCTCGTGAAGTGAGGGC
Organism: Oncorhynchus mykiss; assembly: GCF_057628025.1. Lineage (NCBI taxonomy): Eukaryota > Metazoa > Chordata > Actinopteri > Salmoniformes > Salmonidae > Oncorhynchus > Oncorhynchus mykiss. Next base: position 37,474,611 of record NC_143032.1, read on the forward strand.
TACTGGCCTGAGCTCGTGAAGTGAGTGCTACTGGCCTGACACTCCTTGTCAGCCTTTGGGAATCTCGCTCCAAGCTCCATTCAAATTGGGCACGCTCCGCTCCTCGCTCCAGCTCCGCTCCGCTCACATACTCTGGTCCATGCTCTACACAGACCAGTCCGGCATAGCCAAACCGAGCTGCAGTAGGCCTATATGCAAATAGACCATCGCCATATATGGATCTGTGCCATTTACTTTGAACTGGACTGTTTATATAGCTGTGGTCGTGAGTAGATGCACTTGTTTTGCGATCAAAGCAAGAGCTGCATGTAGTCAGCAATAGGTGAGTGATTGCTTCCTACAAGAGCACACAACATGTACAGTCAGGTAAAGAGCTTTTTTTTGTCTTAAAGGGGCAGTGTTCTATTTAGAGACAGGTGTTTTTATTTAATTGGTTTAACCTTTATATAACAGGCTTGAATAAGTTAAGTAGCCAATAGGCAGAGGGTAGCATAATTTGTCTGATTGTCTGTAATAATGGTATGGGAATAATAATGCATTTTATTTTGTAAAGTGGTTTCTTGCATCAAACAACTCAACAACATTATCAATTACCTCCTTGTCTGAAGGACAAGTGGATTAACCAGTTATTGTCAAGCCCTGCATGTTTTTTTCAAAAGTCTCATTTTGCGATCAGCAGACCTGAAATTTGCTCAGTGCTGAATTTGTTTTTGAGAGAACATTGGTCAAAACTCCATCCCACCAAATCAGTTTGACATTTCAGGCGGTCTTTTCAAACAGCTCTTACACTAAAACGACATTATCATATTTTTCAAAATGTCACAGTATTATTCCTACCTCATAGTGTGGAAATATATGTAACACACAGGAAATCACATTTTTGACTGCACCTGGCCCTTAAAGAATAGTGCATCCACTGATCTATTTATCTCCCAATTTTCATTAATGGTAGGAGAAGTAGAGCTTTCCCACTGGGCCTCCAATTTTCTACTCTGCAATGGTTAAGCCTATTAAATGTTGACATCCATCTTGTTCAATTCAAATGGAATGGTGCTTCTCTCATTAAAATATGCTCCAAATAATATACTCAGTGTCGCAACTAAGAGAGCAAAAGTCATCAATCAATCAAATGTATTTATAAAGCCCTTTTTACATCAGCCGATGTCACAAAGTGCTGTACAGAAACCCAGCCTAAAACCGCAAACAGCAAGCAATGCAGCTGTAGAAGCACGGTGGCTAGGAAAAACTCCCTAGAAAGGCCGGCACCTCGGAAGAAACCTAGAGAGGAATCATGCTCTGAGGGGTGGTCGGTCCTCTTCTGGCTGTGCCGGGTGGAGATTATAACAGAACTTGGCCAAGATGTTCAAACATTCATAGATGACCAGCAGGGTCAGATAATAATAATCACAGTGGTTGTAGAGGGTGCAGCAGGTCAGCACCTCAGGAGTAAATGTCAGTTGGCTTTTCGTAGCCGAGCATTCAGAGTTCCAGACAGCAGGTGCGGTAGAGAAAGAGTCCAAAACAGCAGGTCCGGGACAAGGTAGCACGTCCAGTGAACAGGTCAGGGTTTCATAGCCGCAGGAAGAACAGTTCAAACTGGAGCAGCAGCATGACCAGGTGGACTGGGAACAGCAAGGAGTCATCAGGCCAGGTAGTCCTGAGGCATGGTCCTAGGGCTCAGGTCCTCCAAGAGAGAAATAATTAGAGGGAGCATACTTAAATTTGCACATGACACCAGATAAGACAGGAGAAATACTCCAGAAATAACAGACTGACACTAGCCCCCCGACACAAACTATTGCAGCATAAATACTGGAGGCTGAGACAGGAGGGGTCGGGAGACACTGTGGCCCTGCCAAACAGGCAGGATATAACGCCACCCACTTTGCCAAAGCACACCACTAGACGGATATTGTCAACCACCAACCTACTACCATGAGACAAGGCCGAGTATAGCCCATGAAGATCTCTCCCACGGCACGAACCCGAGGGGGGTGCCAACCGGACAGGAAGTTCACATCAGTGACTCAACCCACTCAAGTGACGCACCCCTCCTAGGGAGCCCCCGTAATAGGGTTAGAGAATCCCAGTGGAGAGAGGGGAACCGACCAGGCAGGAAGTCAGGAAGGGCGGTTCGTTGCTCCTGTGCCTTTCCGTTCACTTTCACACCCCTGGGCCAGACTACACTCAATCATAGGACCTACTGAAGAGATGAGTCTTCAATAAAGACTTAAAGGTTGAGTCCGAGTCTGCGTCTCTCACATGGATAGGCAGACCATTCCATAAAAATGGAGCTCTGTAGGAGAAAACCCTGCCTCTAGCTGTTTGCTTAGAAATTCTAGGGACAGTAAGGAGGTCTGCGTCTTGTGAACGTAGCGTACGTGTAGGTATGTACGGCAGGACCAAATCGGAAAGATAGGAGCAAGCCCATCTAATGCTTTGTAGGTTAGCAGTAAAACCTTGAAATCAGTCCTAGCCTTAACAGGAAGCCAGTGTAGAGAGGCTAGCACTGGAGTGAAATGATCAAATTTTGGGGTTCTAGACAACATTCTAGCAGCCCTGTTTAGCACTAACTAAGTTTATTTAGTGCTTTATCTAGGTAGCTGGGAAGTTGAGCATTGCAGTAGTTTATTCTAGAACCTAGAACTAGCATCTCTGTTTTGTATTTTCTGTATATCAGGGAGCTAGTTTCTTACGACAAATGTTTTTTGTTTTTAGGGGTGCGACTGCATCTAGGGTATTACACAAGGTTAAATTTAGTTCCTCAGTTAGGTGGTGAACCAATTTTTGTGCTCTGATGTCCTTGGGTAGGTGGAGGGAGTCTGGAACGACATCTAGGAATCTTTGGGTTGTCCGAGAATTTATAGCATGGCTTTTGATAATCCTTGATTGGGGTCTGAGCAGATTATTTGTTGCAATTGCAAACGTAATAAAATGGTGGTCTGATAGTCCAGGATTATGAGGAAAAACATTAAGATCCACAATATTTATTCTACGGGACAAAATTAGATCCAGAGTATGACTGTGGCAGTGAGTAGGTCCGGAGACATGTTGGACAAAACCCACTGAGTCGATGATGGCTCCGAAAGCCTTTTGGAGTGGGTCTCCTTTTGGAGAGGTCAACCGATTATAATTTTTCAACGCCAATACTGATGATTGGAGGACCCAAAAAAGCTGATACCAATTAAATCGGACAATTGTTATATATATATTTGTAATAATGACAATTACAACAATACTGAATGAACAATAAACACTTATTTTAACTTAGATTTTATTTATGTATTATACTATTTAGTCTCAAATAAATAATGAAACATGTTCAATTTGGTTTAAATAATACAAAAACACAGTGTTGGAGAAGAGAGTAAAAGTACAATATGTGCCATGTAAAAAAGCTAATGTTTAAGTTCCTTGGTCAGAACACATGAAAGCTGGTGGTTCAATATTCCCAGTTCTTCAATATTCCCAGTTAAGACATTTTAGGTTGTAGTTATTATAGGAATTATGACGTGTCGATTTTCTCTCTATATAATCTGTATTTCATATACCTTTGACTATTGGATGTTCTAATAGGCACTTTAGTATTGCCAGCCTAATCTCAGGAGTTGATAGGCTTGAAATCATAATCAGTGCTATGATTCAAGCATTGTTAAGAGTTGCTGGCAAATACAGCAAAGTTTGAATGAATGCTTACAAGCCTGCTGCTGCTTTCCACTGCTCAGTCAGACTGCTCTATCAAATATCAACTCATAGACTTAATTATAATATAATAAACACAGAAATACGAACCTTTGGTCATTAATATGGTCGAATCCGGAAACTATAATTTCAAAAACAAAACGTTTATTCTTTCAGTGAAATACGGAACCGTCCTGGGTGGCAACCCTAAGTCTAAATATTGCTGTTACATTGCTTAACCTTCAGTGTTTTGTCATAATTATGTAAAATTCTGGCAAATTAGTTCGCAACGAGCCATGCGGCCCAAACTGTTGCATATACCCTGACTCCGAGTGCAATGAACACAAGAGAAGTGATACAATTTACCTAGTTAATATTGCCTGCTAACATTAATTACTTTTAAAACTTATTATGGTATAGGGGACGCTTGCGTCCCACTTGGCCAAAAGCCAGGGAAAATGCTCCTCAGCAAATTCAAATAAAATTATATAAAAATCTAACTTTCATTAAATCACACATGTAAGATACTAAATTAAAGCTACACTCGTTGTGAATCCAGCCAACATGTCAGATTTTTAAAAGGATTTTCGGTGAAAGCATAAGAAGCTATTATCTGATGATAGCACAACAGTAAACAAAGAGAGTAGCATATTTCAACCCTGCAGGCGCTACACAAAACGCAGAAATAAAATATAAAACATGCCTTACCTTTGGCGAGCTTCTTTTGTTGGCACTCCAATATGTCCCATAAACATCACAATTGGTCCTTTTGTTCGATTAGTTCCGTCCATATATATCCAAAATGTCAATTTATTTGGCGTGCTTGATCCAGAAGAAAACAGCAACGTCACTACATAATATCTCAAAAGTTGCCTGTAAACCTTGCCAAAACATTTCAAACTACTTTTGTAATACAACTTTAGGTATTTTTTTTACGTTAATAATCGATCAAATTGAAGACGGGTCTGTCTGTTTTCAATAGAGGACGAGAGGGAACTAACGCTACTTTTCAACTCTCAACAGTGTTACCCATTTCCTAGATGGCCGTACTTCTTCACTGCACAAAGGAATAACCTCAACCAAATTCCAAAGACTGGTGACATCCAGTGGAAGCGGTAGGAACTGAAAACAAGTTCTGAGCGGTTAGTCCTCGGGGTTTTGCCTGCTACATAAGTTCTGTTATACTCACAGACATGATTCAAACAGTTTTAGAAACTTGAGTGTTTTCTATCCAAATCTACTAATACTATACATATCTTATATTCTTGGCATGAGTAGCAGGAAGTTGAAATTGGGCACGCTATTTATCCAAAAGTGAAAATGCTGCCCCCTATACCTTAAGAAGTTAACTAAATATGCAGGTTTAAAAATATATACTCACAGCTGAGGCCCTCTTTCAAAACTCTGAGAATTCAGGTTATGACTCACGGTGTCAGGGAAATGCGGGGATAAGAGCTCAATGTGTTCTGCTTCGCTGCATTGGAAGCTCACAGTCGCGTATTAGGTACAGTGGTGGGTGAAACAGCCTAGGATACGCTGTGTTCAGTGATAGCTATAGACTGAAGAGGAAAAGCACTGTGAAAGATTATAGCCAAGAGGCTTCAAAGCATAGCAACGGGTTCAGAACCATTACAAGTCAGAGGAAAAACAGCCTTGCAGTCTCATTATTGAACCCAAAGTTCATCACCCTCCCCAACCGACAGCATGAGATGATTCAGGGGTCTACAAGAAGGGGCAAGGTCTCGAACTCTGCCTCCTCACAGTGGCCTTGGGGGCTTTGATATTCTATTCCTGGTTCACAGTAGGATCTATCATGTTGGTCATGGGTCATTCATTCCAAAACCAAACAAAAATGTCCACAAGGCCAACAACACATTAACATTCCTGCTTCAACTATGTTTTTTTCCCCGGAGTAAAACCAGACTCTCTTAAAGCTAGAGATGCCATGCAACTGTAACCCAAGAACCAATGGTGTTTTTGACCTCTTATTTTGATAAGGTTTCCTACCCTAAACACAAATCAAGGCAAATGTGAAACTAACAGAAGACTGTCAGGTCAGGGATATGAACAATGAACATCTAACCTTATTATTTGCCTGGTAGTCCCTCAGTGCCCTCCAAGTTCATCCTCTCTCTCATTGTTGTCCATAATCTTTGCCATGGCGGCACAAATCTAACCACCGCCTCAATATAAATAACTCCTGTGATCCATGCTCAAGGGATTATAAGAGGTTTTCATTTTCTAATTTGAATGTGTGTCTTGTTCTTGCAGCCTGGTGAGAAGTAAGCAGGTCTTTTGCATGCAGGGACCAGAGTAGAGAGTAAAATGTGACTCAACACCAATCGACTGTTCGTTAATTAAACATGCTTTGGCTTCTGTGAATGGCCTGCTGCTATGAACTGGTGAGACATAACTTTACTAGTGCAGTAGGCTCCTTTAGTGGACAGCTCAGGGAAATTGGCATTGGATGTTTATAAAAGACTGATTGTAGTAGCGTACACCCCTTGGCCCGTGCTTGGACAGACACTTTGATCCTGCTTTGCCTTTCATTCTGCTAATTTGAATGGACAGTCCTCTGTCACACAATCTGAAATCATAGTGCTCTTTGGCCAACATGCAGTTGTTTGGCATTTTGAGCATGCTTTGTCTTCCATTGCATTTCATAGTGTCAGTTAGCCTAGCGGTTAAGAGCGTTGGGCCAGTAACCAAAATGTCGCTGGTTCGAATCCCCGACCTAGCCGGGTGAAAATTCTGTCTGTGCTCTTGAGCAAGGCACTTAACCCTAATTGCTCCTGTAAGTCGCTCGAGATAAGAGCATCTGCTAAATGACGTAAATGTAAAAATTATGCAAACTTATTAATGGACACTTTAAGCATCTCTCACACAACCTGAAGTCATAGTGCTCTTCGGTCAAAATGTTGCCTAACAGCCAGTCAAACTCCAAGCTGTCAGTCCAGTGTGTTACTCAGTCTCTGATTCAGAGGGGTTGGGTTTAATGCGGAATACACATTTCAGTTGAAGGCATTCAGCTGTACAACTGACTAGGTATCCCCTTTCATCACACTGCCTCCCAGGGTAAGGGATACAACGGATACCCATCAATCATGAGCACAAGTACTACACTGCCAAAGGACACACTCACTCCCTCAACTGTCTCTTTTTTCTCCCTCGTCTCCCTCCCTTTGTGTCTCCATCTCTCTCTGCAGAGGATCAACATAACAAGCTCAACACGAGTTACTAAACTAATTACAACCATATAACAAAAAAAGTTAAATACTTACCTAGACGCACTCAGATATGTGTTTTCTATTTAGTCCGCTTACACGAGAAAGAACATTTTAAACAATATTCAAGTGAGTGCCTGGCTTAAATCTTTTTTTTTTTTTATGGGATCGATGGTTGGCTCCAAGCACGCTTTCATTAATTTTCACAAGAGAATAAGAATGGAGCACATTCCTTCCTTTATCAGATATTGTGCAGACCGTTTACATTATTGTCTATGTTTCTAATGGACTGTAACATATTGTCAGATTTTAGGCGTGTGCTTGCTTTATTTTGAAAGATAAGATGGGTGTGAGATAATGCCAGTTGGATGTGACCAACATTCACTTCTTGCACGTCACCAAAACTCTGTCCAAGCTGCTCTTCTTACAGTAACTGGCCACTGTGTCAAATAGTGCAAACTTGTCTTTGCTAAACTGGCCAAGCCAAGCTGTAGGCTTTCACCCCGTGTTACCTCTTACTTTCTCTTCCTGGCACAGTGCTGAACTTGTTTGACTTCTGAGGTTTGCCTCTGAGGTTTTGCAAGTGGTTCAGACTCAGACCCTGTTGTTCCTCCTCCTCCGTAGTGGCCTTTTTAAACAGGCAATAAGTGTAATTTTACAAACATGAATTGGATAATCCAGTGGGCAGCAATTACCCCTCTTTATGGAGAACTTGAGTACATGGGTGGACTTTGCCAGGCTCTAATAAGCCTCTCCGGGAACAAAGTAAATCTCAGATGTTTTTAAGTAGTGGGACAGGTGCCAGATTCAGGTCAAAGCAAGCACTCATCCCATTAGCCTGGCTGCCGGACCGATCGACTGACTGGGCCGTGTAGAAGTCTCACCCAGTTCTAATCATTCTTCCTGGAGTTTGACTGTTTGTGTTCATAAATAATAACACATTTTTGAGCAATTCATCTTTGTTTTGTAAACTTGCCATTTTTGTATTTTATTCTTGCAACTGGCTGCTGCCAGCATTGTCGAGGTGCAAATGAATATATTTAGCCTGAAAGGGCTCCAACTGCAGAGCAGTGTCTGACTTCCACCCAAATGTAATAATCATAAAGGCCCTGCTTCTGGTTCTCTCATGAAATTTTACGGTCTTGGAAGGCATAAACACCCATTTGATTTAGTGTTGTTGCCTGCATTAGAGAAAGATCTAGTTCGTCACGTTAAGTGGTGATTGGCAAATGCCGCTAAAAGTGGTATGTAGTGAACATGATCTCCATAATATTGCGTTGTACCTGGCCTCTCAGAGCATGAAAGTCACATTGATCTTCATAAATCTCTAATACTTATATTCCACCATAATCTGCAAATAAATTCATAAAAAAATCCTACAATGTGATTTTCTGGATTTTTTTTTTTCATTGTCTGTCATAGTTGAAGTGTAGCTATGATAAATTACAGGCCTCTCATCTTTTTAAGTGGGAGAACTTGCACAATTGGTGTCTGACTAAATATTTTTTTGCCCCACTGTATGTTCCATGCTCAAAACAATTATATTATTTTATAATAATACAATTGCTGAAGTAATAAAAAAAAAAAATCTAAAAAAGATATGGGTCAAGATTATTGGCACCCCTGGTTTTAGTACTCCAGCACCATTGCGAGGATAATGAGACTGAGCCTTTTTATAAGATGTTTTATGAGATTGGAGAACACATTGGGGGGGATCTTTGACCATTCTTCCAGACAGAATCTTTCCAGATCTTTGATATCCTTCGTCTGTGCGTATGGACTGCCCTCTTCAATTCAAACCACATGTTTTCAATGGGGTTCAAGTCTGGAGACTGAGATGGCCATTGCAACATGTTGATATTGTGGTCAATGAACCATTTCTTTGTGTATTTTGATGTGTGCTTGGGGTTATTGTCTTGCTGGAAGATCCACTTGTGGCCAAGTGTCAGCCTCCTGGCAGGGACAAACAGGTTTTGGGCTAAAATGTCCTGCAACTTGGTAAAGTTAACCAGGCTATTGATTTATTTAACATTTTTCTTTACAAAATTAAACAGTTTATCAACAGTTTGTCAATATACATTTTTATATAACCATCCCCAACTGAGCATAGATAGTTCATTTCCATATTGCTTGACCTAGCAACTCAGAAATCAGTTTGAAATATAGCTCTCCCTAATCTTTTCAACAAACAATTGTTAATGGATAATGCATTTTTAAACACACATTCCCTTCACCTCATTGTTTTGAGATGCTGGTATGAATTGAGCAGGTGGATGACCTCTTATCAGGCTACACAGCACCCCCTAGATTGGAAGAAACCCGACTAAGTACTGTACCGACCCTCGCTATATGAGCCGCTTGACATTTCTCACCAAGTGGCTTAACCCTGTTGGCTTGATACGTAGGGTGTTTCCATTTCATGCCGGGTTCGCTTCCCTACCCCGCTGTTCACTACAGTATTATAAAAAGCAACCTATAGAACACACAGTCTTGGTCTCCCCTGTTCAGTTATTAGTGTTTTGGGCTGTTTAATCCCGCATGTTGTTAGAAGAACTGGAGGATTTCGACACCTAAGATACTTCTGAAATCGTTTCTGGAGTTGGAAACAGATACGATTAGCATTCCTGAAGAAATATTTTGTTGAAATATAATTCGATTTCTGAGACATTAAGCTAATTGATTGCACCCAAATAAGCAATTTTTTATTCATAGGATTCAGATCATATTCAATAAATACACTGAGTGTACAAAACATTAGCCAGTGTGTCTATGTATGCGGAGGACTCAACACTATACACATCAGCTACTACAGCAACTGAAATGACTGCAACACTTAAAGAGCTGCAGTTACTTTCAGAATGGGTGGCAAGGAATAAGTTAGTCCTGAATATTTCAAAAACTTAAAGCATTGTATTTGGGAAAAATCATTCACTAAACCCTAAACCAACTAAATATTGTAATAAATCATGTGAATATTGACCAAGTTGAGGTGACTAACTATCATGGTCAAAACATATTGATACAATAGTAGCTAAGATGGGGAGAAGTCTGTCCATAATAAAGTGCTGCTCTACCATCTTAACAACACTATCAACAAGGCAGGTCCTACCGGCTCTAGTTTTGCCGCACCTGGACTACTGTTCAGTCATGTGGTCAGGTGCCACACAGAGGGACTTACGGAAATTGCAGTTGGCTCAGAACAGGGCAGCACGGCTGGCCATTTGATTTTTAAACCTGTCCAAAAAGAATACTCTGTCCCTGTCAACTTCACCCATAGATAGACAATCTCTCAAGTTTCACCTGATCATTTTCTTGAAGGCCATGTCAAGGATGGAATGTACGAGAGCAAGGCAGGATGAAAGATCTTAAGCCCTGAGTCAGTAGACACAAAGCTGTACCATAACACAGAGCTGTTGGACACATTACAATCAAAACACACTGGGAAGCCTTGTTGGTGTTGCCTTTGCTCCTGCGAGCTTGAGTGGGAAGTGGAGACGGCAAGATTCCTCATCATTTCCCAAACACAAAACAGTTTGGGGATTTGGGAGACGTTGACAGTATAGAGCCACTTAATTCAACCATTTGAATTAATGGAATACTCCCCCCCTCCCATTTGTGATCCAGATGAAAGCGTGATTACTCTTCTCTCTTTGTCTGCTGTGTCCAGTGTGTTGTACTTCTTCAAGTACCAGGGTTACAAGTAGAGGTCGACTGATTAATCAGAAAGGACGATTAATTGGGGCCGATTTAAACTTTTCATTACAATCGGAAATCGGTATTTTTGGACACCGATTTGGCCGATTTATTTATTTATTTTTTTACTTCTTTTTTTTTTACACCTTTTATTGCATCTTTATTTAACTAGGCAAGTCAGTTAAGAACACATTCTTATTTTCAATGACGGCCTAGGAACGGTGGGTTAACTGCCTTGTTCAGGGGCAGAACGACAGATTTTCACCTTGTCAGCTTGGGGGATCCAATCTTGCAACCTTACAGTTAACTAGTCCAACGCTCTAACCACCTGCCTCTCATTGCACTCCACGAGGAGACTGCCTGTTACGCGAATGCAGTAAGCCAAGGTAAGTTGCTAGCTAGCATTAAAGTTATCTTATAAAAACAATCAATCATAATCACTAGTTAACTACACATGGTTGATGATATTACTAGATATTATCTAGCGTGTCCTGCGTTGCGTATAATCGATGTGTATCATTGCTCCAATGTGTACCTAAACATGAACATCAATGCCTTTCTTAAAATCAATACACACAAGTATATATTTTTAACCCTGCATATTTAGCTAAAAGAAATCCAGGTTAGCAGGCAATATTAACCAGGTGAAATTGTGTCACTTCTCTTGCGTTCATTGCACGCAGAGTCAGTGTATATGCAACAGTTTGGGCCGCCTAATTTGCCAGGATTTTACGGAATTATGACATAACATTGAAGGTTGTGCAACATAACAGGAATATTTAGACTTATGGATGCCACCCGTTAAATAGAGTACGGAACGGTTCCGTATTTCATTGAAAGAATAAACGTCTTGTTTTCGAGATGATAGTTTCCGGATTCGACCATATTAATGACCTAAGGCTCGTATTTCTGTGTGTTATGTTATAACTAAGTCTATGATTTGATAGAGCAGTCTGACTGAGCGATGGTAGGAACCAGCAAGCTCGTAAACATTCATTCAAACAGCACTTTCGTGCGTTTGCCAGCAGCTCGTCGCTGTACTTCAAGCATTGCACTGTTTATGATTTCAAGCCTATCAACTCCCGAGATTAGGCTGGTGTAACCGATGTGAAATGGCTGGCTAGTTAGCGGGGTGCGCGCTAAAAGCGTTTCACTCGCTCTGAGACTTGGAGTGGTTGTTCCCCTTGCTCTGCATGGGTAACGCTGCTTCGAGGGTGGCTGTTGTCGATGTGTTCCTGGTTCGAGCCCAGGTAGGGCCGAGGAGAGGTACGGAAGCTATACTGTTACACTGGCAATACTAAAGTGCCTATAAGAACATCCAATAGTCAAAGGTTAATGAAATACAAATGGTATAGAGAGGAATAGTCCTATAATTCCTATAATAACTCAAACTTCTTATCAGGGAATATTGAAGACTTTTACATTTACTTTCTTCTCCATCACTTTGTTTTTGCATTATTTAAACCAAATTGAACATGTTTCATTATTTATTTGATGCTAAATTGATTTTATTGATGTATTATATTAAGTTAACATAAGTGTTCATTCAGTATTGTTGTAATTGTCATTATTAAAAATACATTTGAAAAATCGTCCGATTAATCGTCATCGGCTTTTTTTGTCCTCCAATAATCGGTATCGGCGTTGAAAAATCATAATCGATCAACCTCTAGTGTGTAGTGGTGCTGTCTCTAGTGTTGGGTTTCCCGGCAGTGTATCTATAATCAGGTTATTTTCAGGAAGGCCTGAGATCAGATCTTCAGTCATTTTTGCTGTCTCCCAAATGGCAAACTATTCCCTTTATAGTGCACTACTTTTGACCAGGTCCCATAGAGTTCTGGTCAAAAGTGTGCACTATAGGCTATAGAGTGCCATTTGCGACTCAGCCCTGGTTTCCTCCAGTTAGGGTTTGGAGCAGAGCCAGAGATGGACATCCACAAGCCAATTTATGCCTACTATAAGTGTATCCGGAGTTGGTGTGAAATGCTTAGTATGCATTTTTGACCCCATTCTCACCCCCCCCCTCCTGCGGCCTAGGTTGCGCCCCCGGCCAAAGGATTGTGGCTGACTGTCTGTGGATTACCTGTGGCTGACTGCTTATGGATTCAACAACATCATTTTTAATCAGCTTACTGTTGATCATTACATTTGTTTGACATACTAATATAACTCAAAGCTATCTAAAATGTATCTGACCAGTTTACTTGTTTATTAGTATTAGGAAATGGACTGGTACAGTGAATGTAAATAGGGCAGCAGGTAGCATAGTGGTTAAGGTTCAAGTCCAAGAGTTACTAGGTGAAAAATCTGTCGATGTTCCTTTGAGCAAGGCGTATAACCCTAATTGTACCTGTAAGTCGCTCTGGATAAGTCGTTTCCTAAATGACAAAAATAAATAAATAAACAAGCATTTTGAATATGGGTATTTCCATGTAAAAAGCCCCATGAGCATTAACATGTGAAGTTCATAGGAGCATATCAAATTTGGTGACAAATGAAAGCTAAGAGTCTATATTTGTGAGAAATTACGGCAATGTTTCTACCATTCTCCATCCCAAACATTTGTAATAAACAAATGTTTTGATTTCAGGTCAAACAGACCGAAAAGGGCTTAGAAACCATCTACCAGAAAAAGTCTTAAAAGGTATTAGAAATACATAAAAACACTAATATTAAGACCCCTGCCAACTAATATCAACATTTATATTTCATTTTGTTGAAATGATGTGCCTTCTGTAAGTTAAGAAATAATGCCTAGTGTCATTCTGTTACCAAAAACCCACATATCTTGAAGATATTTTCAAATTTAAATCCCTCATGAGGAGGAAGGTTAATGAAAGTTCACAAGTAAATTAGTTAGTGTTTTACTGATAACAATTTGGTTTATGATATATTACGTGAATAAAACACATTATTCTATTACCAAATCAGTAACAGAATGACCCCAAAATCTGTAACAGAATAATTGCAACTGAATTGGCTACCATGGGAATGCCACAGATGTCTCAAAGTATTGAGGGAACGTGTAATTTGCATGCTGACTGCAGGAATGTCCACCAGCACTGTTGCTGAATTTAATGTTAATTTCTCTACAGTAAGCCGCCTTCCACGTCGTATTAGAGAACCTCCACATCCTGCTTCACCTGCGGGATCGTCTGAGACCAGACATCCTGGACAGCTGATGAAACTGTTGGTTTGCACAACCAAATCATTTCTGCACAAACTGTCAGAAACCGTCTCAGGGAAGCTCATCTGTGTGTCGTCCTCTCCAGGGTCTTGACCTGACTGCAGTATGGCGTCGTAACCGACAAACATTTTCTGTTTACATTTTTTAAAGTAGTCATTGTGCACAGAGTTGTATGGTTTGTTTAAATTTGCAATCAATGTTTTTTGTTTGACATACTTTTAAAGTGAAAAATCATAGTCTCAGTGTCATTCTGTTACTGTGAATTGCCCATATCTATCGGACTAAATAGACTTTACAAACAACAGACAGATTTACTGAAATTATTATCATTATCTGATCATATTTTTTTAAACACCAAAACATCAACATTAATGTTTGTGTATTTTTGACCTGAACCCAACCTTAACCCACCACCCTTCAGCAACCAATCACAGCCTGTTTACTAGTTTCACCCTACCATGACTGAGCACCAAACTCCACCACCCCAACAAACACCCCCAGGGAGCACACTCAAGCACAGGGGGCTAACTGTTTCGTAACAGAGGGAAAATAAACAACAGCATCCAAACATGAGTCCCTGTGTAGCCCCAGTAGACATGCTTTATAGTAGCTCAAAGACCATGGAATCCCCAAGCCAGCCAGCCGCCCCATTAGTGCCACTATGTCAGAGCATTGTGTTCTTACTTCGCTCTTATTTATAATGTAATCTCCCTGCAGCCCCTTTAGACTAGGGCTCTCCGTACTTCAAGTTGGAGAGTATTGGAACCACACTGCAGGTTCAGTTGTGTAATAGATAAAGCCAACCGTGTTAACAAGAACATTTTAACTATGAAATTGATAGGCTGTATACTGTTTATACCCCAGATATTGGTTTTCTCTACAGACATAGCAGTGATATTAAAAGCATCTTGTGCGGTCAACACTGTGTTGCGACCTCACGTAAGGCCTATGCGGTCAAGTCATCATGTGCCAATGCCAATCGCCTACGCACCTTGGGTAGAACGCAGCGCTAGGTGGGCAGAGTATGGGCCAAAGCAGCCTGGGAGGATGCCAATGTGGCAGGCTGCAGTCATCTGGGCTGTATATTTATGGCAGTGGGCACAGCAGGGTGGGTCTGTGGATTGGGTGTGGGCTTGTTGATCAACAATGTGGTAACACCGTGGTGAAAGAGGCCATTTTAAATGCGTTTATAACTACAGTATGTGTAAGCTCTTGCATTTTATGAAGGTGCCTATGAAAATGTCTACTGTGCTGCTACTACTACTACTACGTAATTACTATTTAAGATATTAATAGTAAATTCAATTATAACTTGAAAGCTTATTTATTTATTTTTTATTTCACCTTTATTTAACCAGGTTGGCAAGTTGAGAACAAGTTCTCATTTACAACTGCGACCTGGCCAAGATAAAGGAAAGCAGTTCGACACGAACAACAACACAGAGTTACACATGGAGTAAAACAAACATACAGTCAATAACACGATAGAAAAATAAGTCTATATACAATGTGAGCAAATGAGGTGAGAAGGGAGGTAAAGGCAAAAAAAAAGGCCATGGTGGCATGCTGGAATGGTAGATTTGCAGTGGAAGAATGTGCAAAGTAGAAATATAAATAATGGGGTGTAAAGAAGCAAAATAAATAAATACAGTAGGGTAAAAGGTAGTTGTTTGGGCTAAATTATAGATGGGCTATGTACAGGTGCAGTAATCTGTGAGCTGCTCTGACAGCTGGTGCTTAAAGCTAGTGAGGGAGAAAAGTGTTTCCAGTTTCAGAGATTTTTGTAGCTCGTTCCATTTATTGGCAGCAGAGAACTGGAAGGAGAGGTGGCCAAAAGAGGAATTGGTTTTGGGGGTGACCAGAGAGCTATACCTGCTGTAGCGCGTGCTACAGGTGGGTGCTGCTATGGTGACCAGCGAGCTGAGATATGGGGGGACTTTACCTAGCAGGGTCTTGTAGATGACCTGGAGCCAGTGGGTTTGGCGACGAGTATGAAGCGAGGGCCAGCCAACGAGAGCGTACAGGTCGCAGTGGGGGGTAGTATATGGGGCTTTGGTGACAAAACGGATGGCACTGTGATAGACTGCATCCAATTTATTGAGTAGGGTATTGGAGGCTATTTTGTAGATGTCATCGCCGAAGTCGAGGATCAGAAGGATGGTCAGTTTTACGAGGGTATGTTTGGCAGCATGAGTGAAGGATGCTTTGTTGCGAAATAGGAAGCCAATTCTAGATTTAACTTTGGATTGGAGATGTTTCATGTGGGTCTGGAAGGAGAGTTTACTGTCTAACCAGACACCTAGGTATTTGTAGTTGTCCACATATTCTAAGTCAGAACCGTCCAGAGTAGTGATGCTGGACGGGCGGTCAGGTGCAGGCAGTGATCGGTAGAAAAGCATGCATTTAGTTTTACTTGTATTTAAGAGCAGTTGGAGGCCACGGAAGGAGGTCTGGAGGGTTGTTAACACAGTGTCCAAAGAAGTGCCAGAAGTATACAGAATGGTGTCGTCTGCGTAGAGGTGGATCAGAGACTCGCCAGCAGCAAGAGCGACATCATTGATGTGGCACACCCATAGAGACTGCCAGAGGCCCGGACAACAGACCCTCCGATTTGACACACTGAACTCTTATCAGAGAAGTAGTTGGTGAACCAGGCGAGGCAATCATTTGAGAAACCAAGGCTGTCGAGTCTGCCGATGAGGATGTGGTGATTGACAGAGTCGAAAGCCTTGGCCAAGTCGATGAATACGGCTGCACAGTAAGCACTTAAGTAATAGCTTTCATATGGTAGACACTCAAAACGAAATAGCATCGCATCACTGTTTAGACATAACGTTTTACCTCAGATTCCCTCTTTCAAAAGAATTCTAACACTTTCATTGAAGACATAGAGATGTCATTTGGACCAGCGCCAGCTATCAAAATCACCCTCCCTCTCTTACTCGCTCAAACGCTAAAGCAGCGGACAGAATATGAATAAATCTGCTACATTCAAATGTATCTGAAATGCATCCAAACACATCAGAAAACGTTGTTTTCTATACAGTAGCTTAATAACTAACACAAGATAGATATTGGTCTCCACTACAACATACAAGTGTCAAGTTTCTCGGAAATGCAGCCTAACAATAGGCTACACCTAGGTTTCTAGTGAACCTAAGGTTACAAATCAACTGTCAAAATGTAGTTCAATCGTGGCCTGGGATAGTCTAGCGGTTAGGGCTACTGCCTTCAGCATGCACATATAAGCCTACCCTGTATGTGTGCATTGGATTCTGGCCCAAATAACTCAATCGACTGATTTTAGTTACACATAATAAAAAAATCCCCATAAAATCAGTCAGTTTAAGCTAGATATATCAGAGCTAGAGATTTGCGTTGACTGCGTCTCAATCCACCGCATCTGCCAATGTCGGCCTTCTGCTGCGGGAGGTGCCGAGCTACAGCGGTGTTTGTCAGACCATGAGACATCACAAAAATTGGTATTCTCACGGAAACGTCTTAACGTTTTGCCTACAACCTGTTATGACCACTCTATGGAAAGGGGAGACTCTCACGAACACGGTGGTGTTCTCCACTTTGCTCTATGACCCCCAGAAGCGTCTGAAGGTAACCCATACAAACGAATGGAAGTATTGAGGTAGTTTTTTTGCCCCCCAAAATATAGGGTTAAATATGTGTCAAATATTTCCTTACCTTTCTCATGTCTCCTAGAATAAGGACAGTCACTTCAAAACCTTATTCCTTATGATTTAAAAAAATATTCTATTTAGCCAGTTATTCAAATGCATTTCTATGAGCTATAGTAGTAAAAGCCTAATTTAATATTTTATTGGAATACCTAAAGGGGTGCTAAAATTCAAAATCCAATAGCTAAATGATCCATGGTATGACATCTTTAAACAATTCCCCCCAACGGCTTAGACTTTTAGATTAATGGATAGCATAAATAGGAAACAAATAAAATAATAACAGTTCCATTCATGCAAAGTGTCAGGTAAATTGCCACAGTAGATTTGCTGTGATAAACAAGGAAATGCTTTATTTCAATTGTACGTAATGCTTGTCAAATAGATAAATCAACCTTGGTCTTTCAAAAAGTAGTTCTGATGATAATACCAAACAGAGGGCGAAGGTATCTTAAAATAATTTGGTTGCAAGCGGGAATAAGAATACTCCAACATCATCTTTTAGGGAGCGGTGTATATTCAACAATGCCTATCCCAGTCTGCTGTCCCCACATGCTTCAAGATGGCCACCATTGTTCCTGTTCCCAAGAAAGCTAAGGTAACTGAACTACATGACTTCTGTCATCATGAGGTGCTTTGAGAGACTAGTCAAGGATCATGTCTCCTCCACCCTACCTGTCACCCAAGACCTACTTCAATTTGCTTACCGCCCCAATAGGTCCACAGACGATGCAATCGCCATCACACTGCCCTATCCCATCTGGACAAGAGGAATACCTATGTAAGAATGCTGTTCATTGACTATAGCTCAGCATTCAACACCATAGTACCCTCCAAACTCATCATTAAGCTTGAGGCCCTGGGTCTGAACTAGAGGTCGACCGATTAATCGGAATGGCCGATTAATTAGGGCCGATTTCGAGTTTTCATAACAAATGTATTTTTTATATACCTTTATTGAACTAGGCAAGTCAGTTAAGAACACATTCTTATTTTAAATGACGGCCTAGAAAAGGTGGGTTAACTGCCTTGTTCAGGGGCAGAACGAAAGATTTTCATCTTGTCAGCTCGGGGATCCAATCTTGCAACCTTACAGCACTAGTCCAACTCAATAACGACCTGCCTCTCTCTCGTTGCACTCCACAAGGAGACTGACTGCCTGTTACGCGAATGCAGTAAGCCAAGGTAAGTTGCTAGCTAGCATTAAACTTATCTTATAACAAACAATCAATCATAATCACTAGTTAACTACACATGGTTGATGATATTACTAGATATTATCTATATGCGTTGCATATAATCTGACTGAGCATACAAGCATACAAGTATCTAAGTATCTGACTGATAGGCAGAAGCAGTCACGTAAACATTCATTCAAACAGCACTTTCGTGCGTTTTCCCAGCAGCTCTTCGTTGTCCGTCAAGCATTGCGCTGTTTATGACTTCAAGCCTATCAACTCCCGAGATGAGGCTGGTGTAACCGAAGTGAAATGGCTAGCTAGTTAGCGCACGCTAAAAGCGTTTCAAACGTCTCTCGCTCTGAGCCTTCTAGTAGTTGTGCCCCTTGCTCTGCATGGGTAACGCTGCTTCGATGGTTGTTGTTGTCGTTGTGTTGCTGGTTCGAGCCCAGGGAGGAGCGAGGAGAGGGACGGAAGCTATACTGTTACACTGGCAGTACTAAAGTGCCTATAAGAACATCCAATAGTCAAAGATTAATGAAATACAAATGGTATAGAGGGAAATAGTCTTATAATAACTACAACCTAAAACGTCTTACCTAGGAATATTGAAGACTCATGTTAAAAGGAACCACCAGCTTTCATTTGTTCTCATGTTCTGAGCAAGGAACTGAAACGTTAGCTTTCTTACATAGCACATATTGCACTTTTACTTTCTTCTCCAACACTTTGTTTTTGCATTATTTAAGCCAAATTGAACATGTTTCATTATTTACTTGAGGCTAAATAGATTTTATTTAAGTATTATATTAAGTTAATATAAAAGTGTTCATTCAGTATTGTTGTAATTGTCATTATTACAAAAAAAAACGGTATCGGCTTTTTTGGTCCTCCAATAATCGGTATCGGTATCGGCGTTGAAAAATCATAGTCGGTCGACCTCTAGTCTGAACCCCACCCTGTGCAATTGGGTCCTGGACTTCCTGACGGGCCGCCCCCAGGTAGTGACGGTAGGAAACAACATCTCCACTCCACTTATCCTAAACCTGGGGCCTCACAAGGGTGCGTTCTCAGACCCCTCCTGTACTCCCTGTTCACTCACGACTGCATGGCCAATCATCAAGTTTGCAGACGACACAACATTGGTAGGCTTGGTTACCAACAACGACGTGCCATATCCTTCAGAGTGTGGTGTTACCTCAATGTCAGCAAAACAAAAGAGATGATCGTGGACTTCAGGAAACAACAAAGGGAGGAGCACCCCCCTATTCACATCGGCAGGACAGCAGCGGAGAAGGTGGAACGTTTTTTAAGTTTCTCTGTGTACATATCATCGACAAACTGAAATGGTCCACCCACACAGACAGTGTGGTGAAGAAGTCGCAACAGCGCCTCTTCAAACTCAGGAGGCTGAAAAAATGTGTCTTGTCACCAAAAACACCCACTAACTTTTACAAGTGCACAATTGAGAGCATCCTGTCGGGCTGTATCACTGCCTGGTACGGCAACTGTACTGCCCACAACCGCAAGGCTCTCCAGAGGGTGGTGCGGTCTGCACAACACATCACCAGGGACAAACTACCTGCCCTCCAGGACACCTACAGCACCCGATGGCACAGGAAGGCCAAAAAGATCATCAAGGACAACAACCACCCGAGCCACTGCCTGTTCACCCCGCTATCATCCAGAAGGCGGGGTCAGTACAGGTGCATCAAAGCTGGGACCGAGAGACTGAAAAACAGCTTCTATCTGAAGTCCATCAGATTGTTAAACATCCACCACTAGCACAGAGAGGTGGCTGCCTACCTACAGACTTGATTTCATTGGCCACTTTAATAAATGGAACACTTGTCACTTTAATAATGTTTACATATCTCACATTACTCATCTCATATGTATATACTGTATACTGTATCCTTCACTATCTATTCTTTACTATCTATTGCATCTTAGTTCCTCTGTCACCGCTCATCCATATATTTTATACTTATATATTCTCATCCCATTCCTTTATTAGATTGTGTGTATTAGGTTTTGTTGTAGAATTGTTAGATATTACCTGTTAGATACTGCTGCACTGTCGGATCTAGAAGTGTTTCACTACACTCACAATAACATCTGCTAACCATGTGTATGTGACCAATAAAATAAGATTTGGTAATGAGGTGACCAATAATGGTTACTATTTAGATCAGCTGTGCACCTGAATTTAGAGCATGTTGATGGATTAACGAGACATCAGCTGGCGATAATCTAGTGCTATCGATGGTATGGGCCACTTGTTATTTTTATTATATTCCAATACATTCTGAAGGCCTCCCATTTGCCTATCCATTGACACATAATGAAAGGTGTGAAAACCGATAGATTACTTTTTGTTTCCATGGCTGAGCAGAGTTGGGGCCATCAGTTGATTGACAGCTAATTTAACAGTTTGTTGAACAGCTAATTTCACCATTTGCGCCAACCCTGTCTCTTTAATCAAACGACAATGTTTTGGTCATTATTATTCAATTCATTATTATTATAATCTGGCACTTTGCCACACCCATGTGTTAATGTTAAAATCCTCCCACTGCTAAATGGCATATTGTTAGACCTAGCCTATATTGTCATTATCCTTTGTGATCATTATATTATACAAGCCTATCATGTTTTGCTGACGAGCACAGACTGGGGCATTCCACCTCAAAAAGCACAAGAAAAAGATTGTTCTGAAATTGTTTCTGTTAGAAACAGAAAATGTGCATTCCCACAACATTATTTTATTGAGATAAAATGTGATCTCTGAGACATTAAGCTAATTGATTGCACCCAAATTGGCCATTTGAATTAATAGGATTCCTATAATAGTCAATAAATATATAGGACCTAAAATCCGATTTGGACAAAACTTATTTCTAGGTATGGTACTGCATTGTATGCATGAAAATAAAATAAAAGAGAGCCGCACACTCTTGGAGCTCAGATGCAAAAATGTAATACCAACGTTTCGACAGCCAAGCTATCTTCATCAGGGTATAATCACAAACACTGCGGGATGACTCGTTTATATAGTGTCAAAAGACACAGGTGTCTGTAATCATGGCCAGGAGTGGCCTAATATCATTGGTCAATAATCAAATATCAAAATGTCATACAAAGAACAGCATACAAACAAATGGATAGCATACGATCATATATTAATTTGACTACAAGTTTACACACAATTACAATGGCAAAGTCACAATAATCACAAGAATGGCTTCAGATCAAAGTCTACATTGAGACCGAAGGGAGCAAGGGTCTTTAAATTAAAGATCCAGGCAGCCTCTCGTTTTAACAATAAATTATCATGGTCACCCCCTCTCCTAGGGAGGGTGACATGTTCGATGCCAATATAACGCAGAGACGAAATCGAGTGGCCTGCCTCCAAGAAGTGGGCCGCAACTGGATAAGTAAAGTTTTTACACCTAATGGTGCTACGATGCTCTGAGATACGTACTTTTAATTCGCGCTTTGTTTTACCTACATAATTTTTACCACAAGGACAAGTTATAAGATAAATAACTGCCTTAGTGGAGCACATAATAACACCTTTTATTGGGATCGATTTCCCTGTTTGTGGGTGTTTTGAAGGATCTACATTTATAAGTGCCATTGCATTGAGCACAGCCATTACACTTGTAATTTCCATCCAGTAGGGGCGCAAATAGACGTTGTTCAGGAATATCTTGGGGTGGTAAATCAGAGTTTACCAATTGGTCTCTGAGATTTCTACCCAGCGAGAATACGACCAAGGGAAGGTCCGAAAACACATTACCGAGACTATCATCGGATTTTAGGATGTGCCAATGTTTGTGAACAAGTCCCTTAATTTGTTCAGAGCACTTTGAATAGCGGGTAGTTAGAACGCAAGAATGCGTCTTTTTGCGAGACTGACCTTGAAAAAGGTCATGTCTCGTTTTGTTTTGAATTTTCTCAATGGCAATATTAATCTGATCATTCTTGTAGCCCCTCTCCTTGAACTTTCTTTGCGTCTCAGCCATATTTCTGTTGAAATCGGACTGTTTTTTGCAAATTATTTTGATTCGACAGAATTGGCTGTAGGGCAAACTGCTGCATTGTATGCAAACACCACTTTCAGCTGCCAACTTGCACCGATTCTAAATATTTCTTCAGCCATTCAAATCCTCCTGCAGCAGGACTATTTTCCTCCTGTACAAGGTGGCTTGAGAAGAGGTGATGATCAAGTATGGTTTATGCCGATTCTGTAAATGCTATTAAGTTTAATGTAAATCTTACACGAGGCATAACACAGCATATCCTGTAAAAGATCAGTGCTGCTCTGGAACACAGACACAAACAGTGTTGCTGCTGCTCCGTTCAGAGTCAGTCTGGCCTTTTCCCTGACTCAGTGTCCTCAAGTCTGGTAGCACCACATGCCCCTAGCAGTCGACTCCCTCGCCCAAATCTTCCTCTCTCTTTGGCTCTGCCCTTCTCTCTCACATCCTATTGCTCAGGATCATTAAGAGACGTCTGGGTATTAACAAGTGGAATGGGTTTGGGTGCATCGTACAATTGAATACTGCAGTAGATGTGTAGCCGTTGAACCTGTCAGGTTTTCTAAGGGTTTCACGGTAACAGCTGATCTTTGTACTGTTCAACATTTTTCTGACTCTATAGAGACAGGAAGGGCAGCCCTCCTGTATCTGTCAAGAACAGGTTCGACCACTGTGGGCCTTACTTTTGCCGCTTTTGTGTTATCTGTACATCAGGGGAAAAGGGATTGGGATAAGCTATCTCATGTGCTTAGCTCTGCGCTGCAATGTGTGACTGACTATTCTCTTGCTGGCTGTATTCTGGGCTGAGCAGTCATCTGTGCTGTGTTAATGCATACTCACTGTTCATCTGAGGCGGAAGGAATGGGAGCCCAGGGCTTGTCTGTCTCTGTCTGCTCTGCCAGGCTCTGGAACACAGACACAAACAGTGCTGCTGCTCCGCTCGGAGTCAGTCTGGCCTTTTCCCTGACTCAGTGTCCTCATAAGTCTGATAGCACCACATGCCCCTGGCAGTCGGCTCCCTCGCCCAAATCTTTCTCTCTCTATTTGGCTTTGTCCTTCTTTCTCACATCCTATTGCTCACCCCCACTCCCAATTTCTCTCTCATCCCCTCTCTCCCAATCTCTCTTTTGTTCTCAGTCCCATCCCCCCTCCCCCTTGTCTCGCCTTTTCATGAATCCATCTCTTCACTCCGGAAGTATCTCTGATCCTCGCTCCCCTTGTCTTTTTGCGTCACCATGACACAGATGGTCGGGGCAGCAGGTTTTTTAGCAGTCAGACGTTATGGGACATCAGTGCTATAGAATTTTTGTTTACATAAGATCCATATCTGCCCATTTAATGAATGAAAACCGGTATCCATTCAGGATTTAAAATGGGGATGCACAGCTTTGCAAAACGGCTGGCAATCCTCCCCATGCAGGGTCATTCTAAATCTCCTGTGATGTTTTGCAGCCATAGAGAGCATGGCTGGCTCCGAAACATCTACATGATTCACGATAATGGCTACATGTAGTAAGTTATGGCTGGAACAAGACACATGCTATATTTATGCTTGTTCCTCCTCAGTTATTGCATATGCAGCGCTTGTGAGATCTCTTGTGTGTGTTTGTCTCCCCCTGTAGATCAGTCAAGGTAATGTCCCAGGTGTCGAGAGTGCTTCACTGGCCATGGACACAGAGGAGGGAGTGGAGGTGGTGTGGAATGAGGTGCTCTTCAATGACAGGAAGGTCTTCAAGGCACAGGAGGTACGTAAGACAGAAGCTGTGCACCCTATTCCCTATATAGTGCACTACTTTTGACAAGGGTTCATAGGACACTATATGGGGCATAGGGTGCCAATTGGGATGCAGACAGGGTTTCGATTGTCAATGGCTATATGTTCCATTCAGAGGAGGCTGGTGGGAGGACGAGCTCATTGTAATGGCTGAATCAATGGAACGGGGTCAAACATGGTTTCCATAGTTCGATGAGTTTGATACCATTCCATTTATTTCATTCCAGCCATTACAATGAGTCCGTCCTCCCATAGCACCTCCCACCAGCCTCCTCTGGTTCCATTCTATGTACTTTCATTCTCCAGAGAAAGCTCACCAATGGAAGTAGAAGTCAATGAATTATAAGTGCATATTTTGGCGAACCATCTATAACTGTACATACAGTACCAGTCAAAAGCTTGGACACCTACTTATTCAAGGGTTTTTTCTTGAATTTTTTTACTATTTTCTACATTGTAGAATAATAGAGAAGACATCAAAACTATTAAATAACACATATGGAATCATGTAGTATTAAATCAATCAAAATATATTTTATATTTGAGATTATTCAAAGTAGCCACCCTTTGCCTTGATGACAACTTTGCACTCTCTTGGCATTCTCTCAACCAGCTTCACCTGGGATGCTTTTCCAACAGTCTTGAAGGAGTTCGCACAATGCTGAGCACTTGTTGGCTGCTTTTCCTTCAGACTGTGGTCCAACTCATCCCAAACCATCTCAATTGGGTTGAGGTTGGGGGATTGTGGAGGCCAGGTCATCTGATGCAGCACTCCATCACTCTCCTTCTTTGTCAAATAGCCCTTACACAGCCTGGAGGTGTGTTGGGTCATTCTCCCGTTGAAAAACAAATGACAGTCCCACTTTGCGCAAACCAGATGGGATGACGTATAGCTGCAGAATGCTGTGGTAGCCATGCTGGTTAAGTGTGCCTTGAATTCTAAATAAATCACGGACAGTGTCACCAGCAAAGCACCCCAACACCATCATACCTCCTCCTCCATGCTTCACGGTGGGAACCACACATGTGGAGGTCATCCATTCACCTACTCTGCGTCACAAAGACACAGTGGTTGGAATCAAAAATCTCAAATTTGGACTCATCAGACCAAAGGACAGATTTCCACTGGTCTAATGTCAATTTCTTGTGTTTCTTGGCCCAAGCAAGTCTCTTCTTATTGGTGTCCTTTAGTAGTGGTTTCTTTGCAGCAATTCGGCCATGAAGGCCTTGATTCACGCTGTCTCTTCTGAACAGTTGATGTTGAAATGTGTCTGTTACTTGAACTATTAAGCATTTATTTGGGTTGCAATTTCTGAGGCTGGTAACTCTAATGAACATATCGTCTGAAGAGGAGGTAACTCTGGGTCTTTTTTTCCTGTGGCGGTCCTCATGAGAGCCAGTTTCATCATAGTGCTTGATTGTTTTTGCGACTGCCTTGTTAAAAGTTCTTGAAATTCTCCTTATTGACTGACCTTCATGTCTTAAGGTAATGATGGACTGTCATTTCTCTTTGCTTATTTGTGCTGTTCTTGTCATAATATGGACTTGGTATTTTACCAAGTAAGGCTATCTTCTGTATACCACCCTTACCTTGTTACAACACAACTTATTGGCTTAAACACATTAAGAAGGAAAGAAATTCCACAAATTAACTTTTAACAAGGCACATCTGTTAATTGAAATGCCGTCCAGGTGACTCATGAAGCTGGTTGAGAGAATGCCAAGAGTGTGCAAAGCTGTCATCAAGGCAAAGGGAGGCTATTTTGAAGAATCTCAAATATAAAATATATTTTGATTTGTTCAACACTTTTTTGGTTACTACATGATTCCATATCCCACGGCCAGGTCGCAATTGTAAATGAGAACTTGTTCTCAACTTGCCTACCTGGTTAAATAAATGTGAAATAAATAAATAAAAAAATATGTGTTATTTCATAGTTTTGATGTCTTCACTATTAATCTACAATGTAGAAAATAATACAAAATAAATAAAAACCCTTGAATGAGTAGGTGTGTCCAAACTTTTGACTGGTAGTGTATGTACTCAAACCTCTCCCCACCCCATCTGTTTTTCAGGAAAAGATAAAGGAGATGTTTGAGAACCTGATGCAGGTTGAGCACCCAAATATAGTGAAGTTCCATAAGTACTGGCTGGACATGAGAGAGAGTCAAGCTCGGGTATGTCTGCTATCTATACTGAACAAAAACATAAACGCAACATATAAAAGTGTTGGTCCCATGTTTCATGTGCTGAAATAAAAGATCCCAGAAATGTTCCATACTTACAAAAAGCTTATTTATCTCAAATGTTGTGCATAAATGTGTTTACATCCCTGTTAGTGAGGATTTCTCATTTTCCAAGATAATCCTGACCGGTGTGGCATATCAAGAAGCTGATGAAACAGCATGATCATTACACAGGTGCATCTTGTGCTGGTGTAACTGGTGTGAAATGGCTAGCTAGTTAGAGACCTTGAAGTAGTTGTTTCCCTTGCTCTGCAAGGGCCGCAGCTTTAGTGGAGCAATGGATAACGATGTTTCGAGGGTGGCTGTTGTCGATGTGTGCAGAGGGTCCCTGGTTCGAGCCCAGGTAGGGGCAAGGAGAGGGACGGAAGCTATACTGTTACACTGGGGACAATAAAAGGCCACTCTAAAATGTGAAGTTTTGTCATACAACACAGTTTTGACAGAGCATGCAATTGGCATGCTGACTGCAGGAATATCCACCAGAGCTGTTGCCAGAGAATTTAATGTTAATTTATCTACCATAAGCCGCATCCAATGTCGTTTTTAGTGAACTTGGTAGTACGTCCAACCGGCCTCCAACCGCAGACCACGTGTGACCACACCAGCCCAG
The DNA here is from genome assembly GCF_057628025.1 of Oncorhynchus mykiss. Taxonomy (NCBI): domain Eukaryota; kingdom Metazoa; phylum Chordata; class Actinopteri; order Salmoniformes; family Salmonidae; genus Oncorhynchus; species Oncorhynchus mykiss. Next base: position 37,501,937 of record NC_143032.1, read on the forward strand.
GACCTCCACATCCGGCTTCTTCGTCTGCGGGATCATCTGAGGAGGGAAAGAGGGGTGCTGAGGAGCATTTCTGTCCGTAATAAAGCCCCTTTGTGGAGAAAAACGAATTCTGATTGGCTGGGCCTGGCTCCCAAGTGGGTGAGCCTATGCCCTCCCAGTCCAGCCATGGCTGCACCCCTGCTCAGTCATGTAAAATCCATAGATTAGGGCCTAATGGATTTATTTAAATTGACTGATTTCCTTCTAACTCAGTAAAATCTTTGAAATTGTTCCATGTTGCGTTTATATTTATTTTCATAATAGATCATTCTCACTCACTCTTGGGAAATGTTTCTCTCCCTTCATCTCTTGGTTTGGTCTGCAAACTGATAGTATCTCTTTCTGCTAATCTGTTGGACAGGTCATCTTTATCACAGAGTACATGTCCTCAGGAAGCCTAAAGCAGTTTCTCAAGAAAACCAAGAAAAACCACAAGACCATGAATGTCAAGGTCAGTGTCTCTCCCATAGGGGAAATACCCTTTGACATCTGTGAAACTAGTCAGTTAATGACATACTTGTTGATTCCCACAGTACCATGAGTTGGGTTGTGTTCAGTAGGGAGAAAACATTTGAAACGGGGAGGTACTACCTGAACTGTCCAATAAGAACACAGATTTACATTCTCCGTTTGAAAACGTTTTTCTACCTTGTGCCCTACTGAGCACGTGCCTGATCAGTATGGAAAAAGTGGTAAGCAAGTTAGGTCCAAATAAATAGATTTTCACCAAGTCAAATGTATTTATTATATTAGAGGTTTCATGATGCTTTTATCTAAACCAAAGTAGATCATTTAAAGATTGTTCAATACATCAGTTGGGGTCTCTATAAGCTTCAATATGAAGTCCTAAATCTAGATTGAAAGTGCATCCTTGTAGCTGTGTGGGCTAATATAGACAGAATGCTTGGAATAAGTTGAACCAATGGCCATGTGGTAAGTTGAGCCAATGGCAAGTTGAGCAAATTGAAGTGTTTTCTTCCCAGGCGTAATGCAAGGCATTGTTGCTGGGATATGAGGTAACAACAGGGCCTGGCCTATGTTAAGTGTTTGTTAGGTGTTAAGCCTGTGTTAAAAGATGCTTACAATTATTTAAAGGCAAAAAAGCGATTGTGGTTGTGTTGAATTGTGTTTGGGAAATAAAAATAGACGTGGTTTTTAAAAAGGTAGTGGTAATATTAACTTACCCTGTCCTGCTGCTCAACTTACCCCATACCCAGGGTAAGTTTGTGCCAATTTGGGGACAAGCTATGTTTTTAAAACTGTAATGTTTACATGAATTCTGATTATTTCCAGTGATACACAACATCCTGAAATATATGTAAATATCTTTGTTATAAAGAACACTATATTTCCCTTGACGGAGAGATGCGAATGTAAAAAATGGTTAAACGTAGCCCACTCTGCCTTACAACACAGCAATGGGGGAGTTTGTGCACTAGCGCCCTCTACTGAAGAACATTAGAATCAAGCTTGGCAAGGCCAATGAACGTGATTCACTCCTTCAATTCTTCCGCTCTTCACCTTGAGCTGAGCAGAACAATACAGGCAATTCTTAAACAAACATTGGAATGTGACATTTATCAGGCTCACTCGTCCTTCTGGACATTGTTTGTTAAAGTTTGGGAACTAGTTTTGTGAAGTTTCCTTTCAATTTGTTGTTTATTATTCTGCCTGTTTAGCCTCGCTAACTTGTTGTAATCAGGGTTGGTTAGGTTACTTTTTAAATGTAGTCCATTACATTTGCTAGTTACCTTTTCAAAATTTGAATCAGTAATGTCATTTTTGGATTACCCAAAAGCAGTAATGTAATCTGATTAGTTTCCATTACTTTTGGATAACTTTCCTCTTAAAAGGCATTAGAAGAAGACAAAAAAGGATCCATCAAACGCATTTGGTGTCATCGTCATAGTGGTCTCTGACTTGTGGTTAAACTCGCTCAGGTGTAACAAACTTAAACTTGCGCCTATTTTCAATGCTGAATTGAATATCATTGAGAAAACAGGTGTCAGTGTATTTTTTTCTCCCAACCATCCTTTCTGAAGATATAATCATTACATTTTTCAAACGTATCTGTAATCTGATCACTAGTAACATAACAGATTCAGTTTTGTTGGGAATCAGATTACATGTAACTCCCCAACCCTGGTTGTAAGTAAAATGACTGGCACGAACGAGTCGACATAGTCTGTTAAGCCGGTCACAACCTTGCCCACAGTCATGCGGTTTCACCATGTCTTTGAATGATACTCACAAGAGTTGTCTTGTATGTCTCGGCTGGGTGCATGCTCAGGCTGCCCTGGATCGAACCTGCTTGCATCCTTATGCAGCCTTCACCCCTAAGGTCATGACTATGTCCTACAGGTCTCTAGCTTTTTGAACTTTTTCCCATACCTGCCTCCTCTGTTTGCTTCTGAGGAGCAACGAAAGTTACATGCCCTATGGCCGGTAATGGCATTACGCAGGTATATTGAGCGGACCAGGGGTGTCAGTTTGTGCGACCAACTGTCTGTTTTGGTAATCCGGCTTGTGGTAGAGGACTTTCTAAGCAGCGTCTCTCCCAATGGATTATGGAGGCTATTGCTCTGTCATATGACAGATAAAGGCAATCATTACCTACACCAGGGGTCTGGTGGCATCTGGGGTGTTGTTTAAAGGGCTGCCTGTAGGAGATATTTGTGCTGTGGTGAGTTGGGCATCACCACGCACTTTTGTGAAGTTCTATCGCTTGGATGTCACTGCCCCCAGTGTAGCCCATATCGTGCTTTCAACTGGGGCATGAGAAGGTCATTAGGCAGGGCAGATTGGCAGATTGCACAATACCCAAGTACCACAGGTTTTCCTGTCGGGTTGGAATTCTGGGTAGGCCATTTCATTTGGGTGTCCACTTGGGGCGTGATTTCATATCCCCATAGCTGTGTTGTACCGAGTTGACCGACTGAAATGGAATGTTCCATTATGACTATAACTACTGTTCCCTGAAGGAGGGAAACAAGGTACAACACCTGTTCGGCCCCATGCTGCCTAGTTCATTGAAGTGGGGTACTGAATTGAAAGGATGAATCCTTGTCAGGCGCGATTCTAATGTTATTCAGTAGAGGGTGCTAGCGAGCCAACTCCCCATAGCTGTGTTGTACCTCGTTTCCCTCCTTCAGGAAACAGTAGTTGCAGTCATAACTGTAAGTTTACTGTTCCCGCATACTTAAACCATATTGTACTTTTTAAGTGTCTGCTGTTCACTCTGTCATTCCAGGCTTGGAAGAGATGGTGTACCCAAATTCTCTCTGCCCTCAGGTAAGACCAATAACTTTCTCTTTCTCTCATCCCCACGATTTATATCCAATGGCAGTCTGAACTAGTAATCCAGGACTGGGGTCTTTAACTCTTGTTCCAGTCCAGCACTAACATACCAGATTTTACAGATCATGTTCCAGCAGCTCTCCAGGGCCAAAGTGTTCAGTCAAGTGAATGGATCTTCAATTGCCATCTTATTTACCCCCAGTTACCTGCACTCCTGTGAGCCGCCCATCATCCATGGCAACCTGACCTGTGACACCATCTTCATCCAACACAACGGCCTCATCAAGATTGGCTCAGGTCTTACACCGCAGACTTTCTACCTAATCCTAATCCTAACCCTAACCTAGCTATAACCTGAACCTAACCCTGTGGTAACATGCATTAGGAACAGTTCAATTGTGATTTGAGAGCTTCATCTGAATAAATGGTAGCAGTAACAGTTAGCATTGCATGCTAGCAAACCCCTATACTGTGCATTGTGTGTACTACAATTGCCCAAATATGTATTATCATTGTTCTTCTATCTATGCATCTGAAGTTAATACTGGATACCCTGCTCTTTCCTATCCACAGTATGGCACCGGTTGTTTGTTAATGGTAAGAACCATATAAGTGTGCCGCACATCTAATTCTCTGAACGTCACAATATTCTGTGTGGTCTGGATTATATTTTTCTAGCTGTCTGTCTTGTCCTCTCAGTGTTTCCGGAGGCCAGTGTTCATGGTAAAGTCCGTGCACACCGAGACGAGCAGAGGAACCTGCACTTCTTCTCTCCTGAATACGGCTGTGAGTGTTTTACTGAGCCTTCCTCGATTCTGATACAGTATATGTACTGTATGTCTGGTCTTCATGCTTTTATTAGTTGCCAGTTTCACTCCGGAGTTTCCCACGACGCTGTGACTAGGCAGTTAATATCATACATGTCATTTTAGAATAAATGTTCTCTCTCTCTGTGTCTAGCGGCTGAGGATGACTATGCCATTGACATCTTCTCCTTCGGGATTTGTGCTCTAGAGGTGAGCACCCAGCTGCAATAGTTGATACATGTATTATAAACCTTACTCTCCGTCCTTACGGACGATAAGACAATTATTTAATTCTGATCAATGAATTTAGTCTTTTAGGACAGTGAAGCACTGCTAGCAAATCTGAACTTTGTGTCTATAAAACAATTGTATTGTTAAGTTATTGAAATGTGTAGGCCTGTTGACAATCCTTGCCACAGAAAAGATTACCATCAGGAAATGGAGAGTTTGCTCTTCATTTTTTTTTAATAGCTCTCTTAAAGTTTTTCATATGTAGACTTACACAGGAAAAAGGGTACATTACAGTGGTAAGGTAACAGGGCCTATAGCATTGTGAATTCCACTACAGTAGTGGCTTCTGATACCCAAGTGCCTGCCATGAACAGGCACACAAACATAACACACATCTTGCAACAGACCTGCTTTACAGCGCATGTTTCAAAACAATATTTTGGGTAATGTATTTCCTTTGGAATTTACCTTGGGTTGAGGTTTGTTTGAATGACAAATAAGTATTTGAATGTTCGAGCTCTGGAAAATGCCACATGAGAGAAGACTAGGGCAGGAAGGTATATGCAGACTTGGTCAAATTTTTGTCCTTACGCATTATTAATTGTCATTGAGTATGACCGACGCAGTGGAAACAGAATCCTCTCAAGGGTGAATGGAAAATCTTTAAAAAAATAGATATTATAAATATTAGTATTATAGAATTAATGACAATGGTTATGAAAATTAACAGAAGCCATTCAAAGCATATTCTGTCCATTAAAATCACATCAAATTGATCAGAAATACAGTGTAGACATTGTTAATGTTGTAAATGACTACGGTAACTGGAAACGGCTGGAATATCTACATAGGCGTACAGAGGTCCATTATCAGCAACCATCTCTCCTGTGTTCTAATGGCACGTTGTTAGCTAATCCAAGTTTATAATTTTAAAAGGCTAATTGATCATTAGAAAACCCTTTTGTAATTGTTAGCACAGCTGAAAACTGTTGTTCTGATTTAAAGAAGCAATAAAACTGGCCTTTAGACTAGTTGAGTATCTGGAGCATCAGCATTTGTGGGTTCAATTACAGGCTCAAAATGGCCAGAAACAAATAACTTTCTTCTGAAACTCGTCAGTCTATTCTTGTTCTGAGAAATGAAGGCTATTCCATGCGAGAAATTACTAAGAAACTGAAGATCTCTTATAATGCTGTCTGCTACTCCCTTCACAGAACAGCGCAAAATGACTCTAACTAGAATAGAAAGAGGTGCACCTGGGGCTTCCCACTCAACTGAGCAAGAGGACAAGTACATTAGAGTGTCTAGTTTGAGAAACAGACGTCTCACAAGTTCTCAACTGGCAGCTTCATTAAATAGTACCCGCAAAACACCAGTCTCAACATCAACAGTGAAGAGGCGATTCCGGGATGCTGGCCTTCTAGGCAGAGTTCCTCTGTCCAGTGTCTGTGTTCTTTTGCCCATCTTAATCTTTTATTTTTATTGGCCAGTCTGAGATATGGCTTTTTCTTTGCAACTCATTGTCTACACTGTATTTCTGATCAATATGAATATTATTTTAATGGACAAAAAATTTGCTTTCTTTCAAAAACAAGGCCATTTCTAAGTGACACAACTTTTGAACTGTAGTGTATCTAGGCTAAATGTAGCCAAATTCTTTCGGGTAAATGTCATGATCTGTGATCAATTTAGAATAGGTTAGTTTAATAGCCTACTGTTGCATGATTATTGTTATACACACTGAGCGGCTGGACCCATGCTTTTACAGGCTTTGCCTTGGGAGCAAAATGGCGTCATCATGGCATTGCCATAATGCCATTTTTATTTTTTAAATGTAAATCTTTGTCAAACCCAATAAAGCTTGATATAAATAGTCACCCGGGGCTTTATTTAATGGTCATTTGGAATGTCAAGTCAATGAGCATTTTGGGTAAATAATACAAAACATTGCGGAATATTAAGTTGCCAGTACCATGTAACAGGATGATGCGCTTCTTTTAAGAACATCTGTGCAAAATTGTAGGAGTAGACCCTGCTTAGTGTATTATAATATAGATGTGTTGCATTGTCTTCAAGTTGTGTTCATAAGCACAGTGCACACATGTCCTCGCTCTGCCTAATATTTCAGACACTGTGTATAACAGAACACAACACACAGACCATACATATACGCTCATGTCCCTCAGTGGTGTGTATTCATGAATGCCAAGGGAAGCCAGTTTGGATTTAGCTTCAGACCAATCACATCACATTAGAAGTTGTCGTTATCCTCCGGTAGCTAGCTAGCTAAAATTGTCCCTTTCCTAAATTAGTCATGGATGGAGATAGGGATTTGGACTTGGTGGTATTACTTAGTTCTCCATACTGGCCAATGATTATAACGGTGATTCTGATCAAACCATAAATTCATACATTGTGCCCCTGGCCTGAGAGGATGTAAGTTCAACATGTAGCTAGATGTAGAAATGTTAGGCTAATGCTAACTAGCTGGCCTGGCGCATCATTGCGCATGAAAGGGAAGTTAGGCTAGCGAGCAAGCGTTTTAGCCAGGTGGCCTAGGACAACAAAAACTAAAAGCTTGTATCACAGAGTCATAGACTGTTTAGGCAACATGAAATGAGGAGGATGGTAATTGGCATTTCTCTGCAAGTAGAGTCTCACACACACATAAATCATTACCATGGATAGCCACATCATGTAGCTTATGTTGATTGGACTAAATTGTTTTTGGTATCTTTTAGTTGTCACTGTATTAGACTAAGCATAGGTGATGAGATGATGTTGAAATGGTGCTGGAATAGTGGGAGCAGCGCCTGTTTTCTTTGCAACTTGGTAACTCGCCTTGGTTATAAAGCAATGGTTGTTTAGTAGTCCGAAAATGTCGGAAGATTTAACTTGCTTGACCTTGCTGTATGTCATGTAACGGTTTGCTACATGCAATATATTTTTACGCATTCACCGGACAGATGTTGCTCTTTGGTTTTGTGATGAAACAAAGGTGTGGTTGAATTTATTCTGCCATTGTGTCTTCTTATTGTCTCGGCCTTAGACCTATATATCACAGTGTCAAGACATATGAACTAGCAGGTTATAGAGCAAACAACGCAATTACAGTTGAAGTCGGAAGTTTACATACACTTATGGTGGAGTCATTAAAACTAGTTTTTCAACCACTCCACAAATGTCTTATTAACACACTATAGTTTTGGCAAGTCGGTTAGGACATCTACTTTGTGCATGACACAAGTCATTTTTCCAACAATTGTTTACAGTTGTATCACAATTCCAGTGGGTCAGAAGTGTACATACACTAAGTTGACTGTGCCTTTAAACAGCTTGGAAAATTCCAGAAAATGATGTTATGGCTTTAGAAGCTTCTGATAGGCTAATTGACATAATTTGAGTCAATTGGAGGTGTACCTGTGGATGTATTTCAAGGCCTACCTTCAAACTCATTGCCTTTTTGCTTGACATCATGGGAAAATCTAAAGAAATCAGCCAAGACCTCAGAAAAAAAATTGCAGACCTCCACAAGTCGGGTTCATCCTTGGGAGCAATTTCCAAATGCCTGAAGGTACCACGTTCATCTGTACAAACAATGATGACCATCGTTATGTTTGGAGGAAAAATGCTTGCAAGCCGAAGAACACCATCCCAACCGCGAAGGGGTGGCAGCATCATGTTGTGGGGGTGCTTTGCTGCAGGAGAGACTGGTGCACTTCACAAAATAGATGGCATCATGAGAAAGTAAAATTATGTGGATATATTGAAGCAAATCAGTCAGGAAGTCGAAGCTTGGTCACAAATGGGTCTTCCAAGTGGACAATGACCCCAAGCATACTTCCAAAGTTGTGGCAAAATGGCTTAAGGACAATGTACTCAAGGTATTGGTTGGCCATCACAAAGACCTGACCTCAATCTTATAGAAAATGTTAGGGCAGAACTGAAAAAGCGTGTGCGAGCAAGGAGGCCTATGAACCTGGCTCCGTTACACCAGCTTCAGGAGGAAAGGGCCAAAATTCACCTAACTTATTGTGGGAAGCTTGTGGTCGGCTACCCAAACCGTTTGACTCAAGTTCAACAATTTAAAGGCAATGCTACACTCAATTAGTATTTGATATGTAAACTTCTGACCAACTGGGAATATGATGAAAGAAATAAAAGCTGAAAGAAATCATTCTCTCTACTATTATTCTGACATTTCACATTCTTAAAATAAAGTGGTAATCCTAACTGACCTAAAACAGGGAATTTTTTACTACGATTAAATGTCAGGAATTGTGAAAAACTGAGTTTAAATGTATTTGGCTAAGGTGTATGTAAACTTCCGACTTCAACTGTATCACAACACATAGGGGAAAAAAGCCATATTACAACCTGCCTTGGCTTCCCTGGGGATTTTACCCATGCACCGCTTCTGATGTCCATTCTTAACATAATCTCCTTTATTTATAGATGGCTGTCCTGGAAATCCAGGCTAATGGGGATGCTGTTGTGTCCAAGGAGGCCATCACCAACGCAGGCCAGTCTTTGGAGGATCCCCTCATGAGAGTGAGTTTCACTCATGTTTCCATTTATGGTCCAAATATAGCCTAGCAACAGTGGGCAAATGCACAAAAACACATGACCACATTCGTCTTTCTCTGATTAAAACAAACTTATTTAGTTAGTTAGTTGAGAACAAATTCTTATTTTACAATGACAGCCTACCGGGGAACAGTGGGTTAACTGCCTTGTTCAGGGGCAGAACGGCAGATTTTTACCTTGTCAACTCGGGGATTCGATCCAGCAACCTTTCGGTTACTGGCCCAATTCTCTAACCACTAGGCTACCTGCCGCTGTCAATAGGGACAGGAGTTTTACTTGACTACGTGACCTGACCAGGAAACCAGACAGAGTTTTGACATACTTTACATTTATCATACCCTAACCACTACATAGCTTTAACTTGGCTCCACTCCCTCTTATAGGAGTTCACCCAGTCATGTGTACGTCATGAAGCCAAGCAGCGGCCCACAGCTCACGACCTGCTATTCCACCGCGTGCTGTTTGAGGTCCACTCCCTCAAGCTTCTGGCTGCCCACTGCCTCATCAGCAACCAGTGTGAGTGTTTCCTCAGTCCTCCTCTGGAGCCCCAAAGCACACCGCATGCAACATGTGGAATTGCCATTTGAGTGATTCCACACGAAACCCAGACAAAGAAATACCATGATTTTGGGGATGTTCACGACATTTCATCCATAGAATTGGAGGAAGGATTTGATATTTGTATCGAAAAGCATAATTGGGCGCTTTTTCTTGGTTGTATTCATGTGTTTTGTGTCTGTCTCCGACAAAGAAAGTTTGACTTCCACCCAAAATTACTTATTTTCTTTTTTAGGTTTAAGGAAGTGTGTAGGTCCCAATCTATATCACACAGCTATGAACGTTCTATATTTAGAACCCCCTGCTCGATCGGGGACTGTCAAATTTGGCATATTTATTACATTTTGGCCTCCTTTGAGACGCCGTAATGTTTCATTTGTAAGTGCTACAAACCAAAATTGGTGTCAGATGAAGCTTTACTGCTTGTTCGATAATATGAGTAGTATTTTGATTTCAATCATTTTCCTACATTAATTTACGAATATCGAAAAATATGAATATTGAAAAAACTAATGTTTTTATTTAATAATTGTTAACTATATTGTTGAACATAATATGCTCTACGGGCATATCAAAGTTCCAGGGTGGGACCTCTGCTAGTTTTAAAGTTATGACCCATTTTATACATGAAATTGTATTGTAAATTGTAATGTAACCAATCACAACCCTCCTTTTACTTGTATCATTGCACATCCTGAAAATCGCCAGTAGGGGGCGAACATTTTGAATCCATTTTCATATTCACTCTGTTGGTAATGCTTACAAGTTGGATCATAACTATAAAAGTAGCAGAGATCCCACTCTAAAACTTTATTATCCATGCATAATCACTTTACCTCTACCTACATGTACACATTACCTCAATTACCTCGACTAACCTGTGCCCCCGCACATTGACTCTGTACCGGTACCCCCTGTATATAGCCTCGCTACTGTTATTTTATTGTTGCTCCTTAATTATTTGTATTTTTTTTTAAATGTTTTTTTTACTTAAGTTTATTTTAGTAAATACTTTAACACTTTTTTTTCTTAAAACTACATTGGTCATTACCCTGGTTAAGGTCTTTAAGCAAGCATTTCACTGTTGTATTCGGCACATGTGACAAATAAACAAATACAATTTGATTTGATATGCCTGTAGAGTATATTATATTCTTTTTTTATTTTTTATTTTAATTTTTACCCCCTTTTTCTCCCCAATTTCGTGGTATCCAATTGTTGTAGTAGCTACTATCTTGTCTCATCGCTACAACTCCCGTACGGGCTCGGGAGAGACGAAGGTTGAAAGTCATGCGTCCTCCGATACACAACCCAACCAGCCGCACTGCTTCTTAACACAGCGCGCATCCAACCCAATGTGTCGGAGGCTACACCGTGCACCTGGCAACCTTGGTTAGCGCGCACTGCGCCCAGCCCGCCACAGGAGTCGGGCTACCGACCAAGCCCTCCCTAACCCGGACGATGCTAGGCCAATTGTGCGTCGCCCCACGGACCTCCCGGTCACGGCCGGTTACGACAGAGCCTGGGCGCGAACCCAGGGACTCTGATGGCACAGCTGGCGCTGCAGTACAGCGCCCTTAACCCGGGAGGCCCTGAGTATATTATATTCAACAATATAGTGAAAAATGATGATCAAAAATGTTTTTTTTTCAATATTCATAAATGAATGAAAAAAAACAATTATCGTAATCAAAATACTACTCACAATACAGCGAAAGTGGTAAAGCTTCATATGACACCAAATTCTGCTATGTAGCTCTTACAAATTAAACATTATGGAGTCTTAAAAAAGGCCTGGGTAAGGCCAAAATGTCAGAAATATGCCAATTTTTATGAATTATTTCTCAATTATGGTTTTAGATACAATTGTCAAATATATGTCAACATTCCTTCCTCCACAGGACCGTTCTTTGGATTAAATGTTGTGAAAATCCATCAAATCATGGTCTTTTTTTGGTCTGGGTTTCATGAGGAATCACTTTTTTTGGGCCGGGGGAACCAGTCTGTTTGGTATGACAAGGAGTGGCATGATGACACAAACAGAGTGGTATCCAGGCTAGCCATTTCTGTGGGAGAGAGAAAATGTTTCCATGTTTGTCACATGACAGCTGAAAAATTATGTAGATTTTGTGGAATGTATCTTTTGTTACAATGGAAGTGGAAACATTTTTCTATTTCATTTGCTAATAGACACCCTGGTGTGGAATCCATGTAAAGCTCCCTTTCCCTTCTCTACCCAGACCTGCTCCCAGAGAACTGTGTGGAGGAGAAGACCAAGTCCTTTGATCCCAACGGTCTCATGGCGGAGATCAAACATGGCGACCGGCCTGGTGTGCAGCTCAAGTACTCCCATGTGTCCCCTTTGGAGCTGGACAAGTTCCTGGAGGACGTCAAGTAAGGGCTAATTCCACTCACCCATTGGGCTCAGTTCAAAAGTAGAACACTATATAGAGAATAAGGTGCAATTTAGGACAAAACCTGAGAAGACTGCCTTGTTCATTGTGAAGGTTCATTGTAAAGGATATTATATACACACCTGTGGCTCCTGACTTCATTCTGAATCCCCCTCCTTAGGAATGGGATATACCCCCTCATGAACTTTGCGTTATCGCGGCCCCACCCCGTCCCCCGTGCCCTCTCCCTGTCCCATGAACAGGTGGAGTCGGTAAAGACCCCCACCCCTGAGCCCCAAGAGACAGAGAGCAGAAAGGTGAGGTCTGTGTGTGTATGTCTGTATCTCATTCTATTTGTTTATGTCTGTGTGAGAGAGACAGTGTTGCAAGTTAAAGTACGCTTATCACTCTAATACAATGTCGGTCTGATGGTGTGTTGCAGGTGATTCAGATGCACTGTAACTTGGAGTCAAATGAAGAAGGGACCAAAACTCATGTGAGTTTGATTATAATCTTCTTTTAAGTAATGGCGTCCATCTCACGGCGGTCTTTTGCAGTTACCATAACTGACATGACAAACCCCCCCCCCCACTTATTTTTTCTGTCCTTGGATCCCCACAACTATTTGCATTTGGGGATAAGCATATTCTGTGTTAATGAAATGTATTCCTCTCTCCTCTCCTTAGCTCTCTCTGTTTCTTAAGATGGATGACAAGCTCCATCGACAACTCAGCTGTGACATCCTTCCAAGTGAGTTCTAATGGACACTTTATCTGTTAATACAGTTAATTTATTGCCACTCTTGATAAAGATGAGCAAAAAGTAAATACAAATACTGAGCTCTATTGTATGCTCAAAAAAATGTGACAATTATAATACACAATTGCTCAGAGAACAAGATTTTGTTTACACCCCTTTTTTCAATACCTCACCTTGCGAGGATAACGGCACTGAGCCTTTTCCTCAAATGTTTTATGAGATTGGAGAACACATTGGGTGGGATCTTAAACCAATCCTCCATACAAAATCTTTGCAGACCCTTGATATGATTAATCTGTGCTTATGGACTGCCCTCTTCAATTCAAACCACAGGTTTTCAATGGGGTTCCAGTCTGGAGACTGAGATGGCCATTGCAAAATGTGGATTTTGTGGTCAATGAATCACTTCTTTAGGATTTTGATGTGTGCTTGGGGTTATTGTCTTGCTGGAAGATCCATTTGAGGCAATCGGGTTTTGGGCTACATTGTCCTGGTAATGGGTAAACTTCATAATGCCGTTGACCTTAACGGCATTATGCCATTGACCACAGGGCCCCAGGACCAGTGGAAGCAAAATAGCCCCATAACATATTTTAACAGTAGGTATGGGGTTATTTTCTGCATAGGCATTCTTATTTTGGACACCAAACCCACCACTGGTGTGCTTGAACAAATAGCTCAATTTTCATGTCATCTGACCAGAGCACCGTTGCCAATACCATTTAGTAAACTCCAGGCGTTTACATTTGTTGGATGACATGAAAATAGAGCTCTTTGGCCATGCACACCAATAGTGTTTATTACATACTGTTTAATGAGGCTCAACCATTTTGAATGAATCTTTCAGATGACAGCTCCAAAGACCTTGCCAATGAACTTGTTCACTACGCTTTCATAAGTGAGGTAGGTATTATTTTTGCGTAATGTTATTGCAAATGGCCTTAATCATTATAATCAATATCCTGTAATGATCTGACCGCTAACCCTGTGTAACCCCATGCAGGAGGACTGTGAGAAGCTGGCAGGGTTCCTTGAGGATGCGCTCACCAGACACAAGGGCAAAGCCTCTGGAACCACACAGTGAGAAGGGTCCGTTATGAAAACTGGCTCAGAGAGGGGCCTCATGCATTGACCACTCGAACAGAAAGAGAAAGGGGCCAGAAGGCAGGATCCCTCAGCCAGGATCAGAGGGGTCAGGTCCAGTGAGGGTTTGAGGGATTGGGACTGGGGCTGATGATTGGTGGGATCATCCCATAGAGGGCTAGGATAGGCCAGGATTGAGAGGGACAGGAAGCATCTCTGGTTGGAAGACATCATGGCTACAGTGCATTCGGAAAGTTTTTTTTAACGTTACAGCCTTATTCTAAAATTGATTTTTTGTTTAACTACAACCTACACACAATAACCCATAATGACAAAGTGAAAACAGGTTTAAAGAAATATTAGCATTAAAAATATTTATTTGTATTAAAAATAAAAAACAGATACCTTATTTACATAAGTATTCAGACCCTTTGAGATGAGACTCGAAATGGAGCTCAGGTGCATCCTGTTTCCATTGATCATCCTTGAGATTTTTCTACAACTTGATTAGAGTCCACCTGTGGTAAATTCAATTGATTGGACATGATTTGTAAAGGCACATACCTGTTTATATAAGATTCCACAGTTGACAGTGCATGTCAGAGCAAAAACCAAACCATGAGGTCGAAGGAATTGTCCGTAGAGCTTCGAGACAGGATTGTGTCAGATCTGGGGAAGGATACCAAAATAAATTCTGCAGCATTGAAGGTACCCAAGAACCCAGTGGCATCCATCATTCTTAAATGGAAGAAGTTTGGTACCACCAAGACTCTTCCTAAAACTGGCTACCCGGCCAAACCGACGCTCCCCACCGAATCTGACAGAGCTTGAGAGAATTTGCAGGGAAGAATGGGAGAAACTCCCCAAATGCAGGTGTGCCAAGCTTGTAGCGTTATACCCAAAATACTCAAGGCTGTAATCGCTGCCAAAGGTGCTTCAGCAAAGTACTTAGTAAAGGGTCTGAATACTTATGTAGATGTTATATTTTAGTTTTTTGTTTTTTTCATACATTTGCAAAAGATTCTAAAAACCTATTTTTACTTTGTCATTATGGGGTACTGTGTGTAGATTGAGGGGTAAAAACTATAATACATTTTATAATAAGGCTGTAACGTAAAAAAATGTGGGGGATAATCAAGGGGTCTGAATACTCCCCAAATGCACTGTATGTTCAGCTATCCCACAATGCAGTGGAATGCCTTAAAATGTCTTCATGACTTTGTTCCTCCATGATGTCACTACTGTTACTGTACTGCCAGTAGAGACATTTCCAATGATGGATGGACATAGTTAATTCGATACAAACAAATAAAACAGCTATGTTTTCATGTTAATTTACAATACTTTAATTAATAGTTTATAACTCCAGAAATGTTCATTGTTTTTAGAAAATAATCTTAAAAAATAAGATTTTTTTATAAAATGACTCCCTAGTTTTATAAGCCCCAGAAATACCTACTGTAGACATGTCTAGTGAGAGTAACTTTGATGACAAAGATGAGAACCGTCCAACATGCACTGGTAATGCTAAACATGCTAACACTTATTTATGTTTGCTTAGTTCTATGAACAGCATTGGCGTTGCACAGACCTCTTTTTCTGTTTAAGTTTTAATGGTGTATAATGGTCTTCAAACAAACTCGCAGTGCATTCTACCAATCGTTTACTAGCCTGAATGACTCTCCATGCATTAGTAGTAATGAGCAATGAGATGATGCCTCTCTTTTAGTCTGTAGTGCTCTTAAGGGTTTTCCCTGTGAAAGTGTTCTGTAAGCCAAAGACTTGCAAAGTGCCTGTGATGGCAACCTACCATGTACAAAACCCATAACACATTACACAGCAACATAAAGCGACTTCAGAATAAGATGAAAAACTCCTCCAGACAGTCAACAATTCAGGCTATTGTGTTGATGTCAACAGAGTGATATACTTTTATTTTCCTTTATTCTGAAAACCAGATTGTGAATGTGAAGAGGGGCCACAGCAGAATTGTTTAAATACATTCTAGAAAAGGAATTGCAGCTAAACACAGAATGTGTACTTAATATACTCCACTCCAATTGAGACATTTTAGAACAAGAATATAAATGGAGGGTTTTCATAAATAGTTCAGAAGAAATAAAGCCCATAATACAATTATTTGGGAGCAATTAGTTGCTGTTTTATTGAATGATACAATATCTGTATCTTAATTTGATCATTCTGTTGTCGCTGAGAATCTTCCTGCACCACAGGAAATTCAAATGAGACTTGTGATTTACAAAAATTCACTGAAAACTGCGGGTTATCTTTTTCTCTCGTTCGCTCAAATGCCAAAGCACCAGATTGAATGTCGCAGTAGTACATGTATTCTAATGTACATCAACAACCGTAATTTTCAATAGCTTAATAACACTTGATATTGGTCTCCACTACGACATACAAGTGTATTCGAAATGTAGCCATAGGCTACACCTAAACTATAGCCTATCAAAACTAATTTCCTATTTGAAAAAATATATATATTAGCCTAATGAAATCCTGCTGCAGGATCATTTTACTCCTGTGACAAAACTGGTCAAATTAAGATAACAACTACAGTACACAATACAAGAAAGCGTTATATACTTATGTACAGTAGGTTGAAGCTGAATTCTGCGTTAATATATGTGCTATTTAGCCTTTATGTCCACTGATCCCTAATCTCAGTTAACCCAGTAGACTGTCCACAAGAGATTAACAGATCTCCAATGCCTTTTAAAGAAAGCAAGAGTCAAGTAATAAGGGATTTTGGTCTAAGTGGATTTAGTAAATTATGGATGGCTTTAAGAAGTTGCCCGTGTTTTTAGGGAGGAGAAAAACATAACTTTTCTTAATCAATCTTGAACAATATATGTTCTTCAGTGTCTGCATCTGTTAACAATATTACATGTGTTTGTACATCTGTAAAGCTGTGGCCCCATTACAATTGCAGTCCTGTATAATCTGCTCATTTCTCTTAAAATGTCCAGCCTTTTATCAGCTAGTCTCGAGGGAAACATTTCTGAGAGAAGAGTTATCGGTAGAATATTGTGTAGATAAATGTGTTTACCTTGAACAGAAGTGTGAATGCTTAGTGGTGCTACTGTTGCTCTTATCTGGTCTCATAATCTGCAATGCATGTATTAATAATAGCTGAAACTGTTCAGGCTTTGCTTTTCCAAGATTGCCTTAGTCATTGACTGACTCCAGGGGGGGACCTGCTCGAGACAAATGTATGCCCATTCATCCATCCATCAGTCTTTTTCTGTAGTGATCACTTTCTCCTCAGTCTGGATTCTGTTGAATTTATGTAGGCTCTGTATAGTACTGGACGTGTTCTACTTATCCTTCTGTAAATTATTGTACTGCAATGAATGACGATAAAAAAATGTTTTGTCACACCATGGTGAGACTGTTTGAAGATTATTATTATTTTTTTCAATATATTATTGGTCTTGGGGTCCTGACAAACATTTCAACTTTAAGACACAGATAAGTTCGAGGGGCCTGACAGCAGACAGACAGTGACCAGGGGGAGGTCACACAAGTGAAAGAAGTTTTATTGAAAGGGTCAATCTGTGATTGCTACATCCATTTTTTATTTGAGAATATAACTTGCCTCATCAAATCAAAGTTTATTTGTCACGTGCACCGAATACAACAGGTGTAGAAATGCTTCTTTACAGGCTCTAACCAACAGTGCAAATAAGGTATTAGGTGAACAATAGTTGAGTAAAGATATAAAAACAACAGTAAAAAGTGCCCCTGTGACAACGATTTTTGGCCCCCCTAAATGTGGAGTATGAAATAATTTTTACATAAATTTTTACTATCGTTTTTTTTTTTACATCCGTTATTAGACAGTGGCAACGATGATGATTATGAACATGGTATTTTTCCTGCTAATGTCTGCAATGCAGTGAAGAAAACGATGACAACAATAACATTAATGTAACTGGCCCCAGCTTGGCCCACATTTACCAAAACGGGCGGTGTAGCGACTTATTGTTTGAATATGCAGATTGCCCCTTTAACCTTTGCTGACTATGACAAACACATCTATGAATGTAAACCAATTGTATGGCTACATCAGCACTACATTGTACTTTGAAGCACATGTCTACTTTAGTCAAATGGGCAAAATAACGACCAAATCAAACCTTGCAACCCTGAACTGTGCCTGAACAGACCTGAAATCAAGCTCTCGCGACGTTCTTTCGCCGGTCTCGGGTTTAGTGTTTGTCCTGCAAGTCTCGCGGTACTCGCAAACTGGTGGAGGGCCTATTCAAGTAGGTGTGCTTCATGGCGGTGACGGAGATTGCGGTAAATAACTTGCTAAATAAGTTAAATATGAACTCAGTTATTGTTGTCCCCGTCCTGTTTCTCATAGTTGTGAACCTACATATATTGTAGGAATTATTGGTTTATTCCCGTGAACCACGTTTAATTCACAAAACCTGAATGTAGGCATGCGGCCTTTATCAACTACTAGCAAGCTAAGTTAGCTAACTACTGCGACAATTGGCTCTAGACTAATGCTTTCTAGCTAAAAAAAAATAAAATAAAGCAATTGCTAGCTCACTGGTAAAGATGTTAGTATGTTAGACTGCCTTGTTGGAATTACAATGCATGATTTAAAATAGTGATATGCTAGGTAGCTATGTTAAAGAAGATGCAACGACCAAGTTAGGTAGTTACGTTAGCTCGCCTCAACTATCCTAACGTTACTTACGATTGAGCTCCACCCACTCAAGTGTAGCAATTTAGCTAACAAGCAAGCGTATTACTTGCTTACGCGTCGCATTTTCTAGTAACTAGGGGTGTAACGATTCACCAAACCCACGGTTGGGTACGTACTATTGCGTTTTTGTTATCACGTTTCGGTACAGCGGGAAAATTAAATGCCATCCACAATGTTCCTGCCATTGTCTGTTGTGACAGGGTTGTTATGTGGGCCTCAGGTTTCCACTCTGATGCTGCGTTTGTAACTGTGGGAGGTGGGAATTTAACGTTACCAGTTGGATGCATTCATGTGATTTGAAATCGAGAATTGTCCATTGGAAAATGGTCAATTTGCCACCATAAACTAAAAGTACAACTTTCATGATTGTAACCAATTTATAGAGTTCAAAAACCACATTAATAAATTGTTTTTTATAAATAATGTTGCGTTGCATTTAATTACAGAAAATGCTGTTGGAGGCCATTTCGTTAGTAGGTGACAGAGGTCACCATGTGGGAGGTGGGTGCTCAGGATGATAGACACGTTTCCCAATAGGAATTAGTTGGAGGTCCATTTTTTCCCAATTGTATGTGGTAAATTCTCACTTCCATCTTCGAGAACGCACCAGTGCCAGATGCGTGACGCATAAACGGCTTGTGTCTGTAGCAAGGTACATCTACCACTCTGGGTTGATGGGTAAAGGGGTATCTGTAGCAAGGTACATCTCCCACTCTGGGGTAATGTGATGGGAAAGGGGCTATCAATGTTTAGTATGCGGCAGGGCTTGATATTAACTTTTTTAGCCATTTGTTCTTGGGACAAGACAGATTTTTTTTTACTTGTCCGAAAGCTTAAGCCACTTGTTCCAACAACAAAAAAGGTCCATAACACCATCAGCCAAAAGGGTGACTGAAAATTGGTGAAGTGCAAAGGAGAGGTCTGAAATAATTTTCGGTGCTTTTCCATACATAGATGATGTTATCGCCCCCAAGCGGCCATGTAATGGACCGCTGCGCATTTGGCTGGCGTGCTACGACGAGGGACGAGGGGCATTATGATATTGGCAAAATATATTTAGCGGAGCCAAACATTTTCTAATAGCCTATTCCACTCTGGTGGAGATGTGGCACGAAAGAGATGCCTAGGCTACTGTACATATCTAGCTCTGTGTGTAACGGCGCGAGTGACACCGTCACAGAGCCTTCCTGGCTGTGCGTCTTGTGATGGGTTGAAAATCATAATGGGCGTGTGTGTACAGTATATTCGTTATGTATCTTATTTATCTCGTGTACAGCATACAGAGCCTTTGAGCAGAAAATCTGTCAGACAGTGTGAGAGTGCCTGCTACAGCATCTCAAACAGCAAAGTCTTACCTTGCTTCAAAGTAGCCTAGCCAAATTCAGACCATATCCGTGGAGGCAATTGTTTTATATCAACTTTCTTTCATTGTCATTGTCCAGGGCGTCATATTAGCATCCCATGCTAGTTGTTGCATATTAGATCTCTCTTTCTAAATTTCTAACAGATATTTTCATCTGTCACATGAAACTGCTCGCATGTGTGGTGCGCTTTTGACAAGTGTTTTCCCGCTAATTGCATTGTGGAACAAACATTCACACGTAGCCTACTGCATATTGCTGCGCTTATAATGTGAAGAAATAATAGTTTATCAACATTTTAGGCTAAATATTCTGATTTGTTGCATCAGACTCATTGCGTTTAAAGTTTTGCTTTATGTAGCCTAGGCCTGCTAGTTGTATGAGTTTGGGATCTAGTGTCCCTCAGCTGTCCCAGTCGGTTTGGAATAGGCTATTTCTTTCTCAACAAGCTGTAGATAAGTAAGGAAACTTCTCTACTATGGGGGATAGTAGATTGACATAGGCTAGTGATTTTGCTGTTCGTTTACTTACTCGTCTTGTTGGCTGAGAAAAAGTACATGCGGATAATTATGTAAGAAGGACCGCATCTTCGACTTGCATGTTCTGTTAATATGAATTACCATAATCTAAATGTGATTTCTGTTATTCTAAGCACCGTGGGTGGACTCCCTAATCAGGTTACTTACCCAATGCATATGGGTTCTGGTAAATTTCTCAAATGTCCGATAAATTCAAAAGTCACATTTTCTGAACCGAATCATTGTTTATTAACATGGTGCTGAAACCCCCTATTCTCAACCATGGAGAATGGGCGCATGTCCGCGGCTATAAACTAAAAACAATAAACATAGCTTACTTATCGCTCGTGCAATTTATTTGGGAGGTGTGCTTGGGTTGCATGAAGGTCTGCATGGATGCAGAGGGGAGGGGATGTTGTGGTGTTTCTTTGCATTTCTTTCTTGTACCGGTATACGGGGATGATATCAGCCTAAATGTGTCAACAGCTGCATAGGCTATTCTCATTGAGTGTGGCGACATACGGTTAAAGTTTTATCCAACTCTCCTTCCATCAGTGTTTGAATCTACTGGGAAGCCAACATTTAACCAAAATTGAGATTTAAACAATGATGGAGGATCCTCCAATTCTGGTTTATCAACCCCGCACACACCATCGTACAGAACTAGTTCCCAGCTGCGCCTCACAAAAGGGCAGTTTGAAATGCAGCAATTAAGATTTGAATTGTGATTATATAGCCTGCAATGTTGTTTTTTAGCTCAGATTTACTCAAGGCATATTTTTTTTACATTTTGTAAATATATACATTTTTAAGTCTTTATTTGGGTTCACAGTGCGGGTCGAACCGAGTTACCTGAAAGGTTCAGTACGAATACGTGTACCGTTACACCCCTACTAGTAACTAACTAGCTACATAGCGATCTAGTTTGCAAGTTAGCTAAGTTTGTATAAAATTAGCTAGCTTAGTTCATACTTGGTGCAAATAAACGATTCCAAGCTTACCGCCTTGCAGCTGCTATCATGTTAGTCTGAAGGCATTTTCTCTCTCTCAGACTTTTTTGAATTGTTAAGGCTTCCCATTCACTCTTCCCCCTGGGTTATCCTGCCTCTGAGGTCCCAGCGTTTAGCAGGTTGTAGGTAAGGAGCTCTTCTCTATGCACGCTTGTCTTGAGCGTCCCAATCACTGATGACTGGTCTTTGATATTGAGATTATCTGACCCCCCCCCAGTACGAAATATGCACTGTGATGATTCCCAATCTGTACATAAATGATCCTTATTATGATCATAGTAGGAGAGAGATGTAGCCTACCAAATTTGCAGTGCTCAGCAAGTGTCATTCATTTCTCCAATTAATAAGTGTTCATGTCTCCTGAGGATGCTCATATGCATATTAATGTTTTTCACTGCTGTGGTTCTTCAGGGAGGGACAGCTCTGATGATGGAGAATGGACAGGGCACAGGCGCGAAGCTTGGCCTGCCGCCTCTCACCCCAGAGCAGCAGGAGGCACTCCAAAGGGTGAGCCTACTTATTACATGTACATGACTAAATACAGGTGTATATGCAATGTCTTTCCATTAGTCAGTTTGCCTGCGGTTGCATTATTCTCTCGCGTTTCCTTTTCTTTCATGCTGAATGACTTTTCTTCAGGCAAAGAAGTATGCGATGGAGCAGAGCATTAAGAGTGCCTTAGTGAAGCAGACCATTGCTCATCAGCAACAACAGCTTACCAACTTACAGGTGAGACGTGCAGAATTCTATACTCTTACAACTGCAACTTAACTCTACGTGTCGTTGACCATATGTTCTTATCTCTTTAACGCCAACCACTCAATTAAATGCTCATATCTAAGAGTAACTTGGACCATTAGCAAGATTGTTACATAGTAATTCGATATGACTATCTGCCCTGGGAGCTTTGTAGGTATGAAACATTACTTTATTGTTTAGTAGCACAAAACATAGCACAGCTTATAAAGTATGTTTGTCTGCTTACGATGATAGGGTGGGTATATTTGTCCTCTTGTTTCTGCCTCTTTTTTTTTCAGCTAGAGAAGATCAGCATGAAGACTTTGTTAAACATGTTGAATGCTTTGCACTTGTTTTCACATAGGGGTTTTGATTGTGGGGTGATGTTGTGAAATGGTTTTGGGGAAGATTTGAAGTGGGTGGCAGAGGGAAAGTCAAACAGTCCTGAAAGATTTTTATGGGGAGTGTGTAATGTCACTAAAAGCTGATGTATAGCAAAGGAACAACATTTGAAAAAGCAAAGCTTAAATATATATCTAACCTACTTTTCAGTATCTTTTTCATCTTTACTGTCTTTCAGATGGCAGCAGTGACAATGGGCTTTGGAGATCCTCTCTCACCTTTACAATCGGTCAATAGACTATTACACTTTTTTCTCTGTGCGCTTTCATGATACAAAGGACTGTTACCCTTTTTTGATCGGCCACTCTGGGCTCCATCCTAGCCATTGCAGCTGACCAAATAACTAATATTTCAAAAGAAGACATGTTTATAAATATTATAATTATGAGGAACAAGTTCTTATACGATGTGCTGAGTCTGCTTAATTCAGTCTGGTTAAATCTGCAAAATGTAACTTTATATATGTGTGTATATATATGTGTGTGTGTGTGTGTGAGTTATACATCTGTCATTCTCATTGAAAGCAAGTCTAAGAAGCGGTAGATCTGTTCTATGTGCACTATTTCTATGCTTCCCATTCTTAAGTTTAGTTTTAGCATCTTTTACTTTCGGTTTTGTACACCAGCTTCAAACAACTGAAAATATAATATTTTTGGTTATTGAAAATACACTGCTCAAAAAAATAAAGGGAACACTAAAATAACACATCCTAGATCTGAATGAATAAAATATTCTTATTAAATACATTTTCTTTACATAGTTGAATGTGCTGACAACAAAATCACACAAAAATGATCAATGGAAATCAAATGTATCAACCCATGGCGGTCTGGATTTGGAGTCACACTCAAAATGAAAGTGGAAAACCACACTACAGGCTGATCCAACTTTGATGTAATGTCCTTAAAACAAGTCAAAATGAGGCTCAGTAGTGTGTGTGGCCTCCACGTGCCTGTATGACCTCTCTACAACGCCTGGGCATGCTCCTGATGAGGTGGCGGATGGTCTCCTGAGGGATCTCCTCCCAGACCTGGACTAAAGCATCCGCCAACTCCTGGACAGTCTGTGGTGCAACATGGCGTTGGTGGATAGAGCGAGACATGATGTCCCAGATGTGCTCAGTTGGATTCAGGTCTGTGGAACGGGCGGGCCAGTTCATAGCATCAATGCCTTCCTCTTGCAGGAATTGCTGACACACTCCAGCCACATGAGGTCTAGCATTGTCTTGCATTAGGAGGAACCCAGGGCCAACCGCACCAGCATATGGTCTCACAAGGGGTCTGAGGATCTCATCTCGGTACCTAATGGTAGTCAGGCTACCTCTGGCGAGCACATGGAGGGCTGTGCGGCCCCCCCAAAGAAATGCCACCCCACACCATGACTGACCCACCGCCAAACCGGTCATGCTGGAGGATGTTGCCGGCAGCCGTTATCCACGGCGTCTCCAGACTGTCACGTCTGTCACATGTGCTCAGTGTGAACCTGCTTTCATCTGTGAAGAGCACAGGGTGCCAGTGGTGAATTTGCCAATCTTGGTGTTTTCTGGCAAATGAAAAACGTCCTGTACGGTGTTGGGCTGTGGACGTCGTGCCCTCATACCACCCTCACGGAGTCTGTTTCTGACCGTTTGAGCAGACACATGCACATTTGTGGCCTGCTGGAGGTCATTTTGCAGGGCTCTGGCAGTGCTCCTTCTGCTCCTCCTTGCACAAAGGCGGAGATAGCGGTCCTGCTGCTGGGTTGTTGCCCTCCTCCGGCCTCCTCCACGTCTCCTGATGTACTGGCCTGTCTCCTGGTAGCGCCTCCATGCTCTGGACACTACGCTGACAGACACAGCAAACCTTCTTGCCACAGCTCGCATTGATGTGCCATCCTGGATGAGCTGCACTACCTGAGCCACTTGTGTGGGTTGTAGACTCCGTCTCATGCTACCACTAGAGTGAAAGCACTTCCAGCATTCAAAAGTGACCAAAACATCAGCCAGGAAGCATAGGAACTGAGTTGTGGTCTGTGGTCAACACCTTGCTAATTGCCTATAATTTCCACCTGTTGTCTATTCCATTTGCACAACAGCATGTGAAATGTATTGTCAATCAGTGTTGCTTCCTAAGTGGACAGTTTGATTTCACAGAAGTGTGATTGACTTGGAGTTACATTGTGTTGTTTAAGTGTTCCCTTTATTTTTTTGAGCAGTGTATATTTCACAGCGTTTTAATGGTACAACGACTACTCTTTACATTGCTTGTTTTGTCTCACAAGCTGAAATTTAGGCAAACTTTTTGAATTTTTGCAACCTGGAAATGGCAGGTAGAGTTCTGCATATTACACCTTTAATGCCCTGCCCACTGCACCATTTCAGAAGAAATGCCCTGAAGTACTTCCACTAGTGGCAACAGCTGTTAGTCAATGTTTTTTAAACTGAAAGAGATTCATAATGGAAATTTGGGATTTGTTTTGAATTCATACACACTGCATGGTGAAAAGTATGAGGGGACCCCTTCAAATGAGTGGGTTTGGCTATTTCAGCCACACCCGTAGCTGACAGGTGTATAAAACCGAGCTCACAGCCATATACAAACATTGGCAGTAGAATGGCCAA
This sequence comes from Oncorhynchus mykiss, assembly GCF_057628025.1. NCBI lineage: Eukaryota > Metazoa > Chordata > Actinopteri > Salmoniformes > Salmonidae > Oncorhynchus > Oncorhynchus mykiss. The sequence goes on from NC_143032.1 coordinate 37,527,059, forward strand.
TACTGAAGAGCTCAGTGACTTTCAATGTGGCACCGTCATAGGATGCCACCTTTACAACAAGTCAATTTGACAAATTTCTGCCCTGCTAGAGTTTCCCCGGTGAACTGTAAGTGCTGTTATTGTGAAGTGGAAACGTCTAGGAGCAACAACAGCTCAGCCGCAAAGTGGTAGGCCACACAAGCTCAGAAAACGGGACCGCTGAGTGCTTAAGCGAGTAAAAATGTCTGTCCTCAGTTGCAACACTCACTACCGAGTTCCAAACTGCATCTGGAAGCAATGTCCGCACAAGAACTGTTTGTCGGGAGTGACATTGAAATGGGTTTCCATGGTCGAGCAGCCGCACACAAGCCTAAGATCACCATGCGCAATGCCAAGCTTCGTCTGGAGTGGTGTAAAGCTCGCCGTCATTGGACTCTGGAGCCGTTCGTGTTTCACCATCTGGCAGTCCTATGGACAAATTTGGGTTTGGCGGATGCCAGTGGAACATTATCTGCCCGAATGCATAGTGCCAACTGTAAAGTTTGGTGGAGGAATAATGTTCTGGGGCTGTTTCTCATGGTTCGGGCTAGTCCCCTTAAATCCAGTGAATGGAAATATTAACGCTACAGTGTACATTGACATTCTACATGATTCTGTGCTTCCAACTTTGTGGCAACATTTTGGGGAAGGCCCTTTCGAGTTTGAGGTCCATACAGAAATGGTTTGTCGAGATCGGTGTGGAAGAACTTGACTGGCCTGCACAGAGCCCTGACCTCAACCGCATCAAACACCTTTGGGACGAATTGGAACGCGAGCCTGGCCTAATCGCCCAACATCAGTGCCCGACCTCACCAATGTTCTTGTGGTTGAGTTAAGCAAGTCCCTGCAGCAATATTCTAACGTTTAGTGGAAAGTCTTCCCAGAAGAGTGGAGGCTGTTATAGCAACAAAGGGGGGGACCAACTCCATATTAATGCCCATGATTTTGGAATGAGATGTTTGACAAGCAGGTGTCCACATACTTTTGGCAATGTAGTATATTTGAGCACAATACAAACCTTTTATTAGGGGATTGTTAGCAGAACATTTATTGTGGCTTTTTGCTCTATAGCCTGAAATCGTTATGCAAATGTGGTTTTAAATATCAATGCAGGGAAGTTCATGTCTTCTTTATAAATATGATGTTACTTTGCATTGATTGACACTGAGAAAGCCAGCTTTGGTGTGGGGCTAAAGAGGGTTAGCAGTCTCTTTCAATAACTTAAATGAGAGACCTCAAACCGGAATACCTTTTTGGCAATCTCAAATTTGATGTTGTAAAATAGGAAATCACTTTTCTCTTATGCAATAGATTAGGCTGTTACTAGTTCGCCTAGTTCGCCTGTGGGTGATAACGCAGCTATGCTTGAGTAAAAGGAACCAGTAAACTGCTTTCAGTGGTTACCCATCCCTCCCTCCCCTTAGAGACGTAAGTGTGAAATGCTTTCCTCAGGCTTTTTATCTTTGTATGGATGCTTTTCAACTGATATACAGTGTTGTGAAAAAGTATTTGCCCCCTTTCTAATTTTCTCAACTTTTGCATATTTTTGATACTGAATGTTATCAGATCTTCAACCAAATCCTAATATTAGATAAAGGGTTCCTGAGTGAACAAATAACACAACAATTACATATTTCATAAACAAAGTTAAGTATTTGTAGACTCAGGTTCCCTTTATCTAATATTAGGTTTTGGTTGAACATCTGATAACAGTTCAGTATCAAAAATATGCAAAAAGAAAGAAAATCAGAAAGGGGGCAAATACTTTTTCATGGCACTGTAGGTGTTGATTTAGTTTGTTGTCCGTGTTGAAATGTCATCTCATATACACCCCTGGACTACAGGTCAGTTTCAAGGGCTAAATGTTAGTGAGGGGCATGCATGTCCATCACCACTTTTGCTTTCACGCATATAAATACAGTAATGATACAGATTTTTTAAAGTTATGTAGCTGTATCTGCATTTACAAAATTGTTTATCTGAACAAAAATATAAACGCAACATGTAAAGTGTTGGTCCCATCTTTCATGAGCTAAAATAAAATATCCTAGAAATGCAGAAAAAGCTTATTTCTTTCAAATGTTGTTTATTTCCATTTTAGTGAGCATTTCTTCTTTGCTAAAATAATCGATCCACCTGACAGGTGTGGCATATCAAGAAGCTTATTTAAAAAGCATGATCATTACACAGGTGCACCTTGTGCTGGACACAATAAAAGGTCACTCTAAAATGGGAAGTTTTGTCACACAACACAATGCCACAGATGTCTCAAGTTTTGAGGGAGCTTGCAATCGGCATGCTTACTGCAGGAATGTCCACCAGAGCTGTTGCCAGACAATTTAATGATAATTTCTCTACCAGAAGCTGCCTCCAATGTCGTTTTAGAGAATTTGGTAGTACGTCCAACCTGCCTCACAACCGCAGACCACGTGTAACCACGCCAGCCCAGGACCCCCACATCCGGCTTTTTCACCTGTGGGATTGGATTGTCTGAGACCAGCCACCTGGCCAGCTGATAAAACAGGAGTATTTCTGGAAAAACTCACTCTGATTGGGTGGGCCTGGCTCCCTGGTGGTTGGGCCTGGCTTCCAAGTGGGTGGACCTATGCCATTCCATGCCCACCCAAGGCTGTGCCCCTGCCCAGTCATGTGAAATCCCTAGATTAGGGCCTAATGAATTCATTCAAATTGACTGATATCCTTATATGAATTGTAACTCGGTAAAATGGTTGAAATGGTTGCATGTTGCGTTTTATATTTTTGTTCAGTAGAGATAGCAATAGTCACAAATCCATTTTTCAGGACTCTTTATTTTGCATATGCCCAGATTGCATCCATCCCTGACATTGGCCTGTATGTCTATTGTTGGGAAAAGCAAATACAATAGAGAATTTTAAATATTCCCAGTGATTTACATAATGAGACCTCAATGTAAAAAATAAAATAACAAAAATACAGTTTATCCAAACACATCTAGATTTGATTTTGTGTGTTCTTTCTTTCTTTCTTTGGCCCCTTAAGCATCATGGTGTGTTTTTCTCCGTGGTTACCAGGTGGCGGCTCAGCGGCAGCGTGCTCTAGCCATCATGTGCCGGGTGTATGTGGGCTCCATATACTATGAGCTCGGGGAGGACACCATCAGACAGGCCTTTGCCCCCTTCGGCCCCATCAAGAGCATTGACATGTCATGGGACTCAGTTACAATGAAGCACAAGGTCAGTTTATAGAGCATGCTCAAACTACATCGCCACACAGAATTGCAATAGGGTTAGAATTAGAACTGCATTAATCATATGAATGAAACTTTTGATTCACAACTGGAGAATTTGGCATGCTCGTGTTTGTAACTGTCTCATGGGTCTATTGTCTGTGCGTGCAGGGCTTTGCCTTTGTGGAGTATGAGATCCCGGAGGCTGCACAGCTGGCTCTGGAGCAGATGAACTCGGTCATGCTCGGGGGCAGGAACATCAAGGTGAGTGGCCTGGAGAGGCAGCCTGTCCTGCGCTGTGGAAATGGACCACTCAGAACCCCCCCCCCCCTCTATACCCCTGGAACGAGCGGTGCTCCTGCTATCAACTTTTTAATATTTTCTATCGAAGATGCATGGAGACAGTTCGGACATCCCCTTTTCTCATTTATCTCCTTGTGTGTAACTGAACTATTTCTGGGTGAATCACTAATTGGTAGTATCTCTAATTCTGTGTATTTAAAGCCACTCATTTCATTTTCTTTCTTTGCTTGTATGTGTGTCCATTCATTTAAAGGTGTGTGTGTGGTTGCATGTGTGTGCGCACATGTTTGTGTGTGCGCGGGTGTGTGTTTTTGTGAACGTATGCTCTGTCGTCTGCTTCCATGATGTCATCACCACATTGTTTTAGTGACCAGTTCCTCTAGGATACCCGGGCAACGTGTGATGATGCGTTGCTCTGTGTCCGAGATGTGCTGATGATGGGCTGCGCCTGGTTGGTGTTGCTTGGCCGCCCCACCTGGAGCACAGATCATATACTACATAGCCGCTCAAAGAGACGCTTCAGACACTAACCTATAGATGACAGTTGTTAGAGGAGATACCTCTGAGACATGTCAGTCCCTGACAGTGTAGTGCCAGCCACGGGTCTTGTTAATTTATAGCTATTTCCACTAGTTGATCCTCAGCTGCAGCTCCGGCTTAAGGCAATCTGAACAGGCCTTTCTTTTAGTGTTGGTCAAACATGCCTGAGTGAGTGAACAAGTCATAGTAGCAGCTTTTACAGTATAATTATCTTCATGAATTTCAGATAGGCTATACTTTTCTTTTAGTTTCATGATTTCTATTGTACGTTTCAGTTGATGATTTTGAAGTGAATAAGTTGTTGGTATGTTATGGTCTAGAAAGAGTGAGAGTTAAAGAAAATAGTGTGTCGATAGAAGACATTGTCTCTAGACTAGTGCAGGTTGTCACATTTCATATCACTCTTATTACCTTAGCCCTGGTGGACAGATGCAGTTTAGCACGGCTAGTGTGAACTTGGCTAAGAATACATTAGGCGGCAATTACAAAGAGAAAGCGGCTCCTTTAGATCTCTAATAGAGCATTTCCATACAGGATTGACCCCAAAGGCTCAGACTTTTCTGTTTACGTCTATGTGGGCTGGCACCCATGTCTTACCGGGCCATGGCTCCCGCGGGCCTACAGCCAGGCCACTGGTACTTTTCAGCTGGCATTTGCATAACAATGGCTAACTTGAGCAACTTCTCACAAAGCAACCGTTTTGATTATGCAGAGGTTGTTAATTCTGCTCTTCACATGCTTCACTGTCAGCCCAGATTCCCTAGTATAACATAAGTGAGTATACACTCGTGTAACACTGGTGTTACAGTTTGAAAAGCAGTGTAATTGCGTTGTCCTGAGTTGAAGGTGTTAAGTGGTTTTGGAGCTCGGGGTGTTGCGTTGCTTGGTCAGTGGCTGTGACACCCCACTCATTGGCCCTGTGCTGGTATCTGTGCTGTAGGTGGGGCGGCCAGGTAACATTGGTCAGGCGCAACCCATCATCGACCAGCTGGCAGAGGAGGCACGCGCCTACAACCGGATCTACGTTGCCTCCGTCCACCCCGACCTCTCAGACGAGGACATCAAGAGCGTCTTTGAGGCCTTCGGGAGGATCAAGTCCTGCACGTTAGCCAGGGACCCCACCACAGGAAGACACAAGAGCTTTGGCTTCGTCGGTGAGCAGAGAGGCCCCTGGCGGGTGGCGGCCCTCGGGATGTGCTGTTGCTGTGTATTTGTCCTCCTCCTAACTCCTCTCCCCCCTCTCTCCCTGGCAGAGTATGACAAGCCCCAGTCGTCCCTGGACGCAGTGTCCTCCATGAACCTGTTTGACCTGGGGGGCCAGTACCTGCGGGTGGGCAAGGCTGTGACCCCTCCCATGCCCATGTTGACCCCCACCCAGCCTGGTGGCCTGCCCCCCGCTGCAGCCGTGGCTGCTGCAGCAGCCACCGCTAAGATAACGGCCCAGGCAAGTATGATTCCCTTCCAAAGGGATCTATTGGCCTTCCAGGTAAATATACTTCTGATGCACAGTACCAGTCAAAAGTTTGGACAAACCTACTCATTCAAGGGTTTTTCTTTATTTTTACTATTTTCTACATTGTAGAATAATAGTGAAGACATCAAAACTATGACATAAAGCATATGGAATCATGTAGTAACCAAAAAATATTTTATATTTTTCAAAGTAGCCACCCTTTGCCTTGATGACAGCTTTGCACACTCTTGGCATTCTCTTAACCAGCTTCACTTGAAATGCTTTTCCAACAGTCTTGAAGGAGTTCTCACATATTCTGAACACTTGTTGGTGTGTTTGGTCATTGTCCTGTTGAAAAACAAATGACAGTTCCACTAAGTGCAAACCAGATGGGATGGCGTATCGCTGCAGAATGCTGTGGTAGCCATGCTGGTTAAGTGTGCCTTGAATTCTAAAGAAATCATCTACACTGTCACCAGCAAAGCACCCCCACACCATCTCACCACCTCCTCCATGCTTCACAATGAAAACCACAAGTGGAGATCATCCGTTCACCTACTCTGCGTCTCACAGACATGGAGGTCTCAAATCTCGACTCACAGATTTCCACCAGTCTAAGCCAATTTCATCATAGCGCTTGATGGTTTTGCGACTGCACTTTTTGAAGTTTTCCAGATTGACTGACCTTCATGTCCTAAAGTAATGATGGACTGTCGTTTCTCTTTTCTTATTTGAGCTGTTCTTGCCATAATATGGACTTGGTTTTTTACCAAATAGGGATATATTCTGTTTTCCACCCCAACCTTGTCACAACACAACTGATTGGCTCAAACGCATTAATAAGGAAAGAAATTCCACCAATTAACTTTTAACAAGGCTCACCTGTTAATTGAAATGCATTCCAGGTGACTACCTCAAGAAGCTGATTGAGAAAATGCCAAGTGTGTGCAAAGCTGTCATCAAGGCAAAGGGTGGCAACTTTGAAGAATCTCAAATATAAAATATATTTAGATTTGTTTAACACTTTTTTTGGTTACTACATGATTCCATGTGTGTGATTGCATTGATTTGATGTCTTCACTAGTATTCTACAATATAGAAAATAGTAAAAAATAAAGAAAAACCCTTGAATGAGTAGGTGTGTCTAATCTTTTGACTGGTACTGTAGGTAGCTAGGTGTAACCATAATTAATAATGTACTCAGTAAAGTTTTAATACAATAAAGATACATGTAATTTGTGTATAAACCTTACTTTTCTGATTTTCTGTGTGCTTTAAGTAACATACTCAGTGTACAAAATATTAAGAATACTCTTTCCATGACATGGACTGACCAGGTGAATCCAGGTGAAAGCTATGATCTCTTATTGCTGGCGAGACAGGTTAAAGAAGGCTTTTTAAGCCTAGAGACAATTGAGACATGGATTGTGTATGTGCCATTCAGTGGGTGAATGGACAAAATATTTAAGTGCCTTTGAACGGGCATGATAGTTATATATTTAAAAAATGTATTTCATCAAAATATAGTAGGTGCCAAGCGCACCGGTTTGTGTCAAGAGCTGCAAATCTGCTGGGTTTTTCTTGCTCAACAGTTTCCTGCGGGAATCAAGAATGGTCCAGCCAACTTGACACAACTGTGGGAAACAATGTAGTCAACATGGGCCAGCATCCATGTGAAACGCTTTCGACACCTTGTAGAGTCCATGCCCTGAAGAATTTAGGATTTTCTGAGGGCAAAATGGGGTGGTCCAACTCAATGTAGGAAGGTGCTCTTAATGTTTTGTACACCGTGTTTATTTTGATGTATCCTGCAGTTCTAGAATTTGATATAATATTTGATGAATTTATAATGCATAACCCTTGCAGGGCATTCTAATGTATTCTACTGCTGTGTGTTTGCACAACAAAATGTGCTGTGCCATATCTGCTTGTGTTGTGATGTGAGCTCAACCTAGTTGCAAAAGTATTAGGGATGTAACGATTCACCAATTTGCATCGGTCCCTGATTCTGATGTTTAATTAAGATACAAGTGCATCGGTCCGCAGACCCCAAACGATCCAAACATAGCATGCATCTATTCAAACAACATAGCATGCATCTATTCAAACATTACGAATCGCCGGTTTGCAGTGAAATTTTTTTCGAACCAAAATCCAAATGAGACCGTGTTCAGCTGCCTCTTTAAGGGCGGGGGGTTACCATGGTAACAGGCCACTCGAGTTTTGTCAGATGTGTCTGAGATTTGGGATCTGACTTGGTGGTATCTTTGCTATTAGGTGAAGCAACAGACTCAAACTAATGTTGAAAACAACTGAGCTTGTGAACAAAATGTAAATAGCCAAGAAAGAAGTGGACAAAGTCTCACTTTGTAGACTTTTAAGAAAATTAGACCAACTGTTATGCCTGTGGGCAGCACCTCCAAAAACAATTCTATCAGCACTTTACTCAGTGCGCACAGCTCCCCTGCCAGGCAGAGGATTTAGCAGCTATGAAACAAAACAACAGCAAAATGTGAAAACAACTACTGCAGAATTTTTCTGCTATAAATCGCAACTCGCACATGTGCTCATACAGACTTTTGACTGTTTTTATTTGCGAACGTAATGCTCGCACTCTACAGCCCTGCAAATTGAGCAATACCTAAAGCTACCCGTTACCTGCCAATACCTAAAGCTACCCGCAGGTGGCGGGTGTTTATTTTATGCCCTGGTTCCAGGCCTAAATCGGTCACTGATTTAGAGGGGAACAATGAAAGAAAGCAGTGGAACTGGCTTCGTGGTCCAGAGTTGAGTTTCAGGACTATAGACATCATTTATACACACACACACCAGGGTTTCTGTTAGGAAAATGTTGCGCTGTACATTTGACCGGAAGCATTTTAATTTACCGGACACTTGAGAAATATGACCCATATGGTTTGAGTGCGTAACCTGATTTGGGCGTCCACACACGGTGCTCAGAATAACATAAATCACATTTAGGTTAAGGTAATTCATATTAACAGAACGTGCCATTCCAGGATGCAACGATATGCGGTGATTCTTACTGAATTCTGGTGTCCACTTTGAATATGTTAGAATAACTTTCTACATTTATTTATTGAAATTTAGAAAGAGAGGAGATCTAATATGCAACAACTCATTTTGGTTTCTTATATGACCTAAGGTTGTGCCTTTGGCTACTGGACAATTAAAGAAAGTTGATATAAAATAAATGATCTGAATTTGGCTAGGCTACTTTGAAGCAAGGTAAGACATGCCTCATAATATGTAGTAAAACGCTCAGGTTTCAAACCATTAACTATGTTTTCAAAATGCATAATGCCTCCAGCTAATTACAAAGTGGTGTGACGAGCTGATGAAGCCTGCGTTCCGTCAACTATGAATTTGCTGTTTGAGATGCTGTAGCAGGCACGCTCACGCTGCCTGACAGATTTTCTGCTCAAAGGCTCTGAATGCTGTATACGAGATAAATAAGATACATAACGAATATACTGCACACACTCGCTAATTAAATTCTACTCAATTATGCAAACTAACCTATACACTGATAAGCATGACCAGTCAAATGTATTTCCATCAATTAATAGGCTAAAAAGCATTATTTTGCAATTCGATTTTTTTTCTTCTCCCAGTGCCAATGAAATGTTTTGACTTTTTATTATCGGCCAAAAGCTGGCTATTACCGGCAACGCTGACAAACACACACACAGAAGTTAGCAATTTTTAAATGTATTGTTATTTAACCTTTATTTAACTAGGCAAGTCAGTTGAGAACAAATTCTTATTTCCAATGACAGCCTAACCCGGCCAACCCTAACCCAGACGATGCTGGGCCAATTGTGCGCTGCCCTATGGGACTCCCAATCACGGCCGGTTGTGATACAACGTGGAATCGAACCAGGGTCTTTAACGACGCCTCTAGCACTGAGATGCAGTGCCTTAGACCGCTGCGCCACTCAGTATCGCAGTATTTTTTTCCATGGCAAAAATGTAAACACGAAACAGACCAAATTCTTTGGTCCTTTAAAAACCTGCTGTATGTAAAATATTGTGTGCTTTTGCTCAACAACATATTGATCTCCTAACACTAGGGGTTTCCTCAAGAAGTTAAATCCACTTTGTTTTGTTTCCTTGCCCGGATACTAACGAGTATAGCGATACTGGTATTGTCCGGCCCTAGTGTTTATGCAACGAACGTTAGTGAACCAATTCGTTCTCTAAACAAACCGAATTGTATTGAATCATTTCAAACTAAAACATATCGTATCGGAGCCCATGTATCTAGATTCGAATCGTATTGAAAGGTAAAGATCTCTTAAAAAGTATGTCCTGTGACTGGCCCTTGCTTTTGTCATTTAATGTACTAGGATAATACTGAGATGCTAAAGCTCCTCCTGTAAACTAATTGGGCGTGTAAGCTAATTACACCCTGGAGTCTCACTGCTCAAGCATGCAGTCCCATTGCTATATCTGGCAGTGGCACTGACATTAGTCATAGTTTTGTTTAGTAATAAATAGTAGTCTTGGGAGTTTAGTGGATGTTTATATTATAACATATTAACAACTTTTACTGATAGAATATTGTCTGGTGAGATGCAGAGTAGAACACTATACATGCTGTATGAAGTCTGACTGTGCCACCTCACTGTGTTTTCCTGCTAATGCGTCCCGCCCCTCTCTCAAGGAGGCTGTGACCGGGGCGTCCATCTTGGGGGCGATGGCTGGGGCAAACCAGATGGGCCAAATGGGTTCGATGGGACAAATGGGCTCGATGGGACAAATGGGTTCGATGGGACAAATGGGCATCCCTCAGGCAGTCATGGCTGCCCAGGCCCCCGGAATGATCACAGGTGTGTATTGAGATGTGTCAGTACAAAGGGTGTTGTCCACTGACTTACACACTCACTTAGGTCTGTTTGAATGTTTTAGAGCAGTGGTTCCCAAACCTTTTATAGTCCCATGCCCCTTCAAACATTCAACCTCCAGCTGCGTACCCCTCTAGCACCAGGGTCGGCGCACTCTCAAATGTTTTGTTCCCCCATCATTGTAAGCCTGCCACACACACACTATGCAATACATTTATTAAACATAGGAATGAGTGTGAGTTTTTGTCACAACCCGGCTCGTAACAAAGAGCTCTTATAGGACCAGGGCACAAATAATAATATTATAATAATCAATAATTTTGCTCTTTTATTTCGCCATCTTAGATATAAAACTTTATATCTTCATCGAAAATTGTGAATAAGGTTAATGAGCAGGGTGTGCTTGAAAGGATGTAGATAACTCTGCAATGTTGGGTTGTATTAGAGAGAGTTTCAATCTTAAATCATTTTCCACACACAGTCTGCCTGTATTTTGTTTTCATGCTTGTGAGGGCCGAGAATCCACTCTCACATAGGGCATCAGTGTCTTAACAGCGCGATTTGCCAAGGCAGGATACTCTGAGCGCAGTCCAATCCAGAAATCTGGCAGTGGCTTCTGATTTAAATTCAATTTTCACAGAACCGCTTATTGCAATTTCGATGTGGCTCTCTTGTTCAGATATCGGTAAGTGGACTGGAGGCAGGGCATGAAAAGGATAACGAATCCAGTTGTTTGTGTCATCTGTTTCGGGAAAGTACCAGTGTAATTACTCACCCAATTCACTCAGGTACTTCGTTATATCACATTTGACATTGTCCGTAAGCTTGATTTCATTTGCACACAAAAAATCATACAATGATGGAAAGACCTGTGTGTTGTCCTTGTTAATGCAGACAGAAAAGAGTGCTAACTTCTTAATCATAGCCTCAATTTTGTCCCGCACATTGAATATAGTTGAGGAGAGTCCCTGTAATCCTAGATTCAGATCATTCAGGTAAGAAAAAACATCAACCAGATAGGCCAGTTGTGTGAGAAACTCGTCATCATACAATCGGTCAGACAAGTGAAAATGATGGTCAGTGAGAAAACCTTAAGCTCGGAACTCAATTAAAAAAAACTTGTCAATACTTTGCCCCTTGATAACCAGTACACTTCGGTATGTTGTTAAAGCGTTTCATGGTCGCTGCACATATCATTGCATAGTGCAGAAAATACACGAGAGTTCAGGTGCCTTGCTTTAAAAGTTAACCATTTTCACTAGTGTCCAAAACGTCTTTCAAGCTGTAAGGCATTCCCTTGGCAGCAAGAGCCTCTCGGTGAGAAGGGTTTGCGTTTTATATGGTCAGCTACCGTGTGGCTCGGACAGGCAAGCCCCATACTATCGTGGAGGACTTAATTATTCCTGCTGCCACGGATATGGCTGGGACAATGCTGCAGTGTACCCAAGTGGCGTCAGGAGCAACTGCTTGCACGCGTGTTATTTCTCCACTATGCCTCCCTGTCATGGCTTTTGCGCCATCAGTACAGATACCAACACATCTTGACCACCAAAGTCCATTTGATGTCACAAAGCTGTTCCGTACTTTAAAAATATCCTCTCCTGTTGTCCTGGTTTCCATTGGTTTGCAGAAGAGGATGTCTTCCTTAATTGACCCCCATAAACGTAACGGACATGTACCAGGAGCTGTGCCAGGCCCGCCACGTCTTTTGACACATCCAGCTGTAACTCATAGAATTCACTGGCTTGTATGTGAAGCAGTAATGGTTTCAAAACATCTCCTGCCATGTCACTGGTGTGTTGTGAAACAGTGTTGTTTGATGAAGGCATTGTCTGTATAGTTTTTTGGGGCCTTTTCCCCCAGCATTGTCCCAGCCATATCCGCGGCAGCAGGTAGAATTAAGTCCTCCACGATAGTATGGGGCTTGCCTGTCCTAGCCACACGGTAGCTCACCATTATAAAACGCATCTAGCCCCTTCTTATTAATGGTATGTCTTACTATTCAAAAGTTGTCTTAATTCTTGCTCAAAAAAACTCCTGTGGCATATTTTTCAAATTGGCATGTTTCATTTCTGAATGTCTGCGCAAGAGTGAATGTTTCATGGAGTTCAGATTAGTACTTTTGCGCATATAACACACTGTGGCTGAGGAATGGCACTACTCCCAATATAAGTGAACCCCAAATCAATGTAGTTCTCATCATATTTGCGCCTCTTCAATGGTCCAAGTCCCTGTCTGTTCAGTGCTTTCCTGGTTAAGGGGGCAGTAGCTCTTTGACGGCATCAGATTCACAACTGTCAGTGTCCATGCAAGCTGGGCTAACAACAAATGTAGAATTACTGATGCTAGCATTGGATGTGCTCGTGGAAAAAGAACAACTTCTGTTGTCGACAGGTGCAGGTGTAGTACTGCTGGTAGTAGCAATACTACCAGTAGAGCTGGTATGTGTCTCTATGGACGTGGGCCTTACTTTTTTAACTATTTATACATTTTTGAGCAAACAGAATGAGCAGCAGCTACGTTTGGCAACATACAGACCGTTAGTGGAATTCCCGCGAGTGAGTAACAGTTAATGTGATTAGATGTTAATTATTTGACTAGGCTACCTGTATTTGACATTGTGCTGTTATTTCGCTGAACACTAGATGGTTTCATTTTATTTTTGGCAGTGAAATGAGGCTACTTGGGCAAGAACAAAACCTCACCCAAATGTATAGCCCCTGTTGGAAAATATAAATGGACTGTTTGAAAATGTGAAAGGAAAAAAAGTGAATCACAGTTTTATTTGGAGTTCCCCCGATGGCAGGAGTATCCCAGTTTGGGAATACCTGTTTTAGAGAATAAGAGGATCGTTTGAGTGATTTAAAGTGTGTCCTTTATCTACTCAGTGTAACAATGTTGAGGGAATTATCTGGTTAATCAGGTTACTGTTTTTTTCCATCTGAACCTGGTCATTAAATTGTGTTGTAAAATCTTGACTACAAATAGGTTGACATGAGACCGATAAGAGAAACAAGGGAATTGCAACAGAAGATTTGACTCTTATGAAGGGAAATTCATGCATACTATGTCTCATAGAAACTATATCAATGGAGATGTACACTGAGTAGGGCTGTCCCCGACCCCAAAAAATATTGGTCGATCATGAGTTGTTTTTTTTCGACCAAACGACTCAACGAAATGTTCAAACATGTATTTTCCCATATATAGACACACCCTATGCGTTTTAATAAAATGAACTATATGTAGGCTACTGAGCTTGTCTGATGTTTTAAACAAAATAATGAACACACACAAATGACTCGAGGGAGCCAGATATCAAGCCTAACCAGAAGGAATAAACCTGTTCCCAAACCATCACCTGCTGCTGCTGGCCTTCGCAGATTCTGCTATTACGATCCCGAAGTTGCCAGTAACTAGGGGGTTGGTAAGCTTTTCCATTTGGAGTGCCAATTTATCTTACCATTTCTACCGATCTGCGTGCCAGTTATGATTTTCATGCAACAGTTTCATTAATTTTATAATAAAGTCAGATCTCAGATTCACTTGTGTGATTAATAAAGATTATATCTAAATGAAAACTATTCAAATCTAAAAATTACTTTTATTGCCATTGTTTTTACATAGTTGCCAGTCTACATAGAGCCAACAAATAAAACATTGCAGCCTGCAGGTAGAAAATATGATAAAAATAGATCACATTGGCTACACATGGCCTGTCTGCAATGAACTTGAAACATTGTGTTAATTATCGACTTGGTCCAGCCTGAAGCTTGCACTAACAAACTTGCAACATTATATAAAATATTTTGGACACTCAGTTTCCAGTGAGCTCCAGACAGACACAGCTGTAGGATATTTGTGCAAGGGATAAGAAGTAATCAGGTAGACCTATTTTATGATGTTTCCATCGGATCAGAGAATTACGTTTTTTTCCCCCTTTCAAACTGAGTGGTTATCAAAAGGGGGAGAGCTGGAAATATTTTTCAAATGGGCTACATTGAGGAACTATTGTCATTCTCAATGGATGTAAAAACACTTAGTTTACTTTTTGTTTTAGGTGATGAAAATATCACTGAGAAGCTCCACGGCTCAGTAGTGGTGGTGAATTAAGACAATCAGAAAAACTATCAGATCTCCAAATGGGCCCATTTATAAGCCTACATTTGCGCCCAGGCCAGGTAGCCTAGGCCAACTTCTATTCCATAATCAGGGGCGCGTCCTTAATCAACATTGACAGTAGTGCTCAAAACAAAACACAATGAATCAATTGACAACTCGTAGATGGAATGAAATACACCAAAACTTGTTTCTCACAAGTGTAGCATAGGTTGTGCGCTCTGCAAATGTGTCCACTCTGACAATGAGAACTGTAAAAGATATTAATATATTGAATGCATTAACAGAAATTACGGTAACCAAACAAACATTGTAGATTACAAATGATGGGAATTAACAGTACATATACTACTGGTGATACTGGTGTGTCGTCCCAACGGCCTCCGTAATAGATTAGTCCACTGAGACAGGCGTCAATCAAGATGTGCCATAATTATTACATTTTTAATTTTAACTGGACAAACAATTATTGGCTGACCAACAGCATATCGACAAAACAATCGCCAAGTCAACTAAAAGGGGTCAGCCCTAACACTGAGTATACAAAATATTAAGAACTCCTGCTGTTTCCATGACATAGACTGACAAAGGTCAATCCAGGTGAAAGCTATGATCCCTTATTGATGTCACTTGTTAAATCCACTTCAAATCAGTGTAGCTGAAGGGGAGGAGACAGGTTAAATAAGGATTTTTATGCCTTTAGACAATTGAGCCATCGATTGTGTATGTATGGCTTTGGTAGTAGGTGCCAGGCGCACCAGTTTTTGTCAAGAACTGCAATGCTGCTGGGCTTTTCACGCTTAACAGTTTCTTGTGTGTATCAAGAATGGTCCACCACCCAAAGGACATCCAGCCAACTTGACACAACTGTGGGAAGCATTGGAGTCAACATGGGCCAGCATCCCTGTCGAATGCTTTCAAACCATTGTAAAGTCCATGCCCCAACGAATTGAGGCTGTTCTGAGGGTAAATGGGGGGAGTGGGGTGCAACTCCAATATTAGGAATGTGTTCCTAATATTTGGTGTACTCTTGTGCATATTTGTATGGCTGACGCATGTAATTGTCCCTCTCATGTCCCTGAAGGTGTGACACCAGTGCGTCCAAACCTGCCAGTGCTGCCCCAGGTGGGCCTGGTCAACCCTGTGCTGGCCTCACCGCCTGTGATCACCAACCCAGCCCAGCCCAACCCCTCTCTGCAAGAACTGCAGAAGAAGAAGCAGGAGGAGAAGGAGATGCTGCAGGACGGAACAGGCCAGGAGATGTTGAGCGACCAAGAACACATGAGTATCTCAGGCAGCAGCGCCAGACACATGGTCATGCAGAAACTGCTGAGGAAATCAGAAGTAAGACCAGACATGAAGATAAAGATATTTCAGGGATGCAAACTTGTTGCTTTTTATTTATTTTTATTTAACCTTTATTTAACTAGGCAAGTCAGTTAAGAACAAATTCTTATTTACAGTGACGACCTACCTGGCTTATAGGCCATCCACGTGAATTGTGTAGATCCGAGGAATATGCTTCTCATATCGAAATAATTGACTGAGGACAGAATGCATCCCTACCGGTTCTACAAAGTGAATATCAGAGTCATCAGAATGAGTGCTTCGTCCAATATCCATCTGTCTCCGTCCGCTCTTTCTGCGCATCTCCATCCGTTTTAAAATGTAATTTAGCCGTGATAACAAGCTGGGGTGTGCAGACTGATAGGTTTTCTGTTTGTTTAATTATTGGAGTGGGTCGCAGTGCAAGTGAAGTAGACAAATTGTGTCTATTCATTTCGCCTGTTACAACCAAGAGCACAGACCATCCTGACTAGACTTTGCTGTCATGTAGTCATAGAGAAATGCCATAAAGGAAAAACAGTGACAGCCATGCTTGCACCTTTATATCTAGACCACTGTGTCACCCGGGAGGCCACCTCAATGTAATTTTAAGCTTAATCAGAAATATTTTTTGTTCCTAACTTTTCAAAGTTTGGAGCAGTGTGTGTGGGAGGGAGAGCGTAATATACGGTCTAAGGCAGGGGCGCAACTTTCACTGGGGACGGGGGGGGTTCATGTGTTCCCCACATTCTGAAATTGCATATTAGCCCCCCTCAGTTTTATCATTGGAATGTGATACTAAACGAGGCAACGGTGTGCTTTAGGACCATGCGGACACCTCCGAGCAATCTGGTAGGCTGTTTGGAGTGTTATGTCCCCCCGACTTCTAAAACCAAAGTTGCTCCCCTGGTCTATGGAGTAATGTAGGCTAAATATGGTTTCATATAGTTTTTTTCCACTTACTGCCACAATGACAGTATGCATTTATATTTCTTACTACATTCCGCCTGCCCAATCACATGTAGGCTTTTGGATATGAGCAAATCAGCCATTTTCTGCAGAAGCCTATTCTATTATACAGTGAACACTGAAGGTAAATTCAATCTGTTGTATTGAGTAGAGGTGTAAATATCAGAAACAGTTTTTTGTGTAGCACATGTGCAGAACGTATAGAAAAGGGAAACAGGACGCAAATAAATGTTTTCTTGTACTTCTCACCGATTTTAAATGTGTTTCTGTGGTAAAAAAAGGTAACCTTTTTGGGCCCTTACCAGTTTGCTTCTGTGATATTTGCCTTGTTTCGTGGCATAAATTTCACAAAAGGTGCAGTACTTTCACTGAAAATTTTATATTTTTTTGCTGTAGTGTGATTTGGATTGGAATACATATTGACATGTTGTCGTACTCGTCCCCAGTCTACGGTGATGGTGTTACGGAACATGGTGGGGCCAGAGGACATCGATGACGACCTGGAGGGTGAGGTAACTGAGGAGTGTGGCAAGTTTGGTGCCGTCAACCGAGTCATCATCTACCAGGAGAAGCAGGGCGAGGAGGAAGATGCCGAGATCATCGTCAAGATCTTTGTGGAGTTCTCCATGGCCTCGGAGATGAACAAGGCCATCCAGGCACTCAACGACCGCTGGTTCGGGGGTCGCAAGGTCATCGCAGAGGTCTACGACCAAGAGCGCTTCAACAGCAGCGACCTCTCCGCATAAACTGTCTGAAATGGTCGCCCAACCCCCTTCCCATACCCGTTGCTCAAATTCACTTCAGCCGCTCTCACTGCTGCTAGAGATTTGAGACTCTTTTTAACTTGTATTTTTTTTTATTGATGTTAATATTATTAATGGTCTCTTTTGAGGGATTGGTTAAGAAAGGAATGTTTGCACCTCTTGGATTTAGTCTTTTCACCTACTGTGAAGACTTGATTTCTTTTTGTATTATTTGCAGCTTTTTTGTAATCAAAGTGAGAAGTTATGATTAGGTTTTACCCTCTTAAGTTTGCCAATGTTTGCTCTTCTAACATTGTCAGGACTCTTTAAACATTGTTTTTAGAGCCATTGGTTCCAGTTTCCTCACACAAATAAATTCTTCAACTATGCAAATGTCTGTTGTGAATTTCTTATGGGTTTGGGATGGAAAAATCCTTTCAAATACTAATATTCCATATTTGACATTACAATAGAACATTAAATCATATCAGTTGAAACAATTAACAAACACTTAACTGTACTGAACAAAAATATAAATGCAACATGCAGCAATTTCAAGGATTTACTGAGTTAAAGTTCATAGCAGTCAATTGAAATGCATTAAATCAAATCAAAGTTTATTTGTCACGTGCGCCGAATACAACGGGTGTAGTAGACCTTACAGTGAAATGCTTAACCAATAGTGTGAAAAAAAGGTGTGTGTAGGTAAGTAAAAAAAAAAACGACAGTAATAAGACATTTGAAAATAAGAGTAGCAAGGCTATATACAATTGAGGTAGTATGTACATGAATGTATAGTTAAAGTGACTATGCATATAAGATAAACAGAGAGTAGCAGCAGCTTAAAGGGGGGGTGCACACAATGCAAATAGTCTGGGTAACCATTTGGTTACCTGTTCAGGAGTCTTATGGCTTGGGGGTAAAAACTGTTGAGAAGCCTTTTTGTCCTAGACTTGGAACTCCGGTACCACTTGCCATGCGGTAGTAGAGAGAACAGTCTGGCTGGGGTCTTTGACAATTTTTAGGGCCTTCCTCTGGCACTGCCTGGTGTAGAGGTCCTGGATGGCAGGCAGCTTTACCCTCTAAAGTGCCTTGCGGTCGGAGGCCGAGCAATTGCCGTTCCAGCCAGCGATGCAACCGACAGGAGGATGCTCTCGATGTTGCAGCTGTAGAATCTTTTGAGGATCTCAGGACCCATGCCAAATCTTTTTAGTTTCCTAAGGGGGAATAGGCTTTGTCATGCCCTTTTCACAACTGTCTTGGTGTGTCTGGACCATTCTAGTTTGTTGTTGATGTGGACACCAAGGAACATGAAGCTCTCAACCTGCTCCACTACAGCCCCGTCGATGAGAATGGGGGCGTGCCTGGTGCTCCTTTTCCTGTAGTCCACAATCATCTCCTTAGTCTTGGTTACATTGAGGAATAGGTTGTTATTCTGGCACCACCCGGCCAGGTCTCTGACCTCCCTATAGGCTGTCTCGTCGTATAGGGAGGAGGTCAGAGACCTGGCCGGGTGGTGCCAGAATATCAACCTATCCCTCTATGGATTTCACATGACTCGGAATACAGATATGCATTTGTTGGTCACAGATACCTTTAAAAAAGTAGGGGCATGGATCAGAAGTAGGGGCGTGACCACCATTTGCCCCTTGCATAGAGTTGATTCTGGCCTGTGGAATGTTTTCCCACTTTTCAATGGCTGTGTGAAATTGCTGGATATTGGCGGGAACTGTCACACGTTAATCCAGAGCATCCCACACATGCTCAATAGGTGACATGTCTGGTGAGTATGCAGGCATTTTCAGCTTCCAGGAATTGTGTACAGATATTTGCGACATGGGACTGTGCATTATCATGCTGAAACGAGGTGATGGCGGCGGATGAATGGCACGACAATGGGCCTCAGGATCTCGTCACAGTATCTCTGCCATTGATAAAATGCAACTGTGTTCGTTGTCCGCAGTGGTGATTTTAACATGTACATTTTGGTGGGGCAAAAACACATAGTGGGATGCATGCCAGCAAAGCCACAATACATGAATTGCACTATAATGGTGTCTACAAACTGTTAAGGACTACATAAAGCTTTCCCAACAGTAGTCCCAACATCTTACCACTGCTACACCAGGCTATCAGCGGAGCCTTGTCTGGCAGCAAAACAGTTCATTCAGGCATTTACTGCCTTTTAAAAAAAACATAGCTGATATGGCTGACTTGCTTAAACAAATGTGGTTTCTAATGACAATTGAGATGAACAAACTATGGAATAAGGGGACGACAAGCGGATAAGAGGCAATCCGTAATTTAGATTAAGACATTGATGAGCGAGCTAGGACGGACGTAGCCAATAAAACATGGGCCGCTCTTAGTGTTCTCCATGTACACCAAGTCAGAACCGTAGAATAAAGAAGGGGGAGGAAAAGCAGACAATGAAAGCTTTTACAATATTCAATGATTACATTTCTTTTAAACAGGTTATAGGCTACATGTGCCCCACCAAGTCAGAAGGGTTGCCGAAAATAAGTGGTAAATAGACCAAATTAGTAGGGTGAGGCACATGGGCTACTAACAACTTACTACACAACATACACTTAGTATTACTTTCTTAGCTACAGTATACATATCTCCCTGGCGTATTACATAATTTATGCAGCAGCATACAATACATTTTTGGACTCACCTTGTTGTGCTGTGCTCACTTGAACAGGAAGGTAGCGCTGTGGTCCTTTGTGGGCAAATTTTGTCATCAAAGTCTGGCATTCTCTGGATTTACGGTGCTTTCAAAACAACTGGGAACTCGGAAAAAAACAAGGTTGAATCATGATGACGTCATTGATCTTCAGGTCGTAGCTCTAGGAAGAGGCCGGATTTACCGTTCAAAATGTATTTTCCCAATCGGAGCTAATTTATTCCCAACTTCCCAGCTGTCTTGAACTCACTGAAGTCAAGTTTTCGCAGTTCAGAGTAAACAGTTATTTTGAGCACTGCACAAATCATGCTTTATTGACAGCATGGCCAATGTTGAATGTTTATCATTTTAAACTTGGAAAATAGACCCTTGTGGGACCAGACAGCCACTTTCACTGTTTCCTTCCAAACCACTCATTGTTGAATTTGCCATTTCCAACTTGTTGTGTAATGTTTATGTCCAATGGCCGATGAGCATCGATACGTTTTATCAGAAATTTCCCTTCGTTATTTCTATTCATATGACATGGATTAAAAAAGATTTGCCAGTAGATTGTCGACTTTGAAAGTACGATGTTGACATGATCAGTCCAATCAAAGTTACTGTAGATATAACGTGATTTGACGTCATTTTATCTGTGGCCAATGACCTTGAGCCTTCTTGGATGGGCACTTCTAATGTAACTCTATGGCAGCACCCAAGGGGTTCTAAATTTCTAGCGCTACGCTTAGACTTGGCGGTGACGTAGTGTCCCCATGAGTGACAGAACACTGAGCCATTTACAGCGCACCGCTCTGTATTTTCTGTTGGCTTGCCCCACCACAGATGCAGCTTTATTAACTCAATGATATATATTTTGTTTTATATTGTTTGCAAACTGATATGTGACATATTAATGCCAAAATAACATACAAAACAGGCGAGCCCAAAATGACGGGTCGCTACTGGTTGTCCGTTACTTATACCATAACCTCACCGCCGCCATGGAGCACTCTTTCTTGCCAAATTCTCTAAAACAATGTTGGAGGCGGCATTCAATTGACATTCAATTCTGCAGTCAGCATGCCAATTGCACACTCCCTCAACTTGACACATTTGTGGCATTGTGGTGTGTGACAAAACTTCCCATTTTAGTGTAGCCTTTTATTGTCCCCAGCACAAGGTGCACCTAGAAAGGTCCCATTATCACTAAGAGACTAGCTAAAAGCAGAGCTACTGTAGGCCAGTGATCCACACACCTAGAAAGGTCCCATTATCCCTACGAGACTAGCTAAAAGCAGAGCTACTGTCGACCAGTGATCCACGCACCTAGAAAGGTCCCATTATCACTAAGAGACTAGCTAAATGCAGAGCTACTGTAGACCAGTGATCCACACACCTAGAAAGGTCCCATTATCACTAAGAGACTAGCTAAAAGCAGAGCTACTGTCGACCAGTGATCCACGCACCTAGAAAGGTCCCATTATCCCTAAGACTAGCTAAAAGCAGAGGTACTGTCGACCAGTGATCCACGCACCTAGAAAGGTCCCATTATCCCTAAGTGACTAGCTAAAAGCAGAGCTACTGTAGACCAGTGATCCACACACCTAGAAATGTCCTATTATCACTAAGAGACTAGCTAAAAGCAGAGCTACTGTCGACCAGTGATCCACGCACCTAGAAAGGTCCCATTATCCCTAAGAGACTAGCTAAAAGCAGAGCTACTGTCGACCAGTGATCCACGCACATAGAAAGGTCCCATTATCACTAAGAGACTAGCTAAAAGCAGAGGTACTGTCGACCAGTGATCCACGCACCTAGAAAGGCCCCATTATGACTAAGAGACTAGCTAAAAGCAGAGCTACTGTAGACCAGTGATCCACGCACCTAGAAACGTCCCATTATCACTAAGAGACTAGCTAAAAGCAGAGCTACTGAGGCTAGAGTCCTTAGATATCCTAGACAAAGTAGAAGAGCCTAGTGAATAGGTCCACTCGCTAGTTGAGAAAAAGGATGGCTCTCTCAGACTGTGTATGGATCCAAAAGAGCTTAACAAGTATGTGAAAAGGGAACACTCAGCTGCTTACCAGAGGGGAGATATTCGGAGACATACAGTAGCAGGGGGTAAATACTTCTCAAAGTTAGACGCTTCCTCAGGGTTTCAATTTAGACATGGAGAGTGCAAGGCTTTGCACTTTCAATACTCCTTTTGGTAGGTACGCATTTAAAAGTCTCCCTTTTGGTCTCACTTCAGCACCAGGCACAGTCTTTCATAGGACAGTCCAACATATACAGTTGAAGTCTGAAGTTTACATACACCTTAGCCAAATACATACGTTTTTCACAGTTCCTGACATTTAATCCTAGTTAGAATTCCCTGTCCTAGGTCATTTAGGATCACCACTTTATTTTAAGAATGTGAAATGTCAGAATAATAGTAGAGAGAATGATTTATTGCAGCTTTTTATTTCTTTCATCACATTCCCAGTGGGTCAGAAGTTTACAAACACTCAATTTGTATTGGTAGGATTGCCTATAAATTGTTTAACTTGGGTCAAACATTTCAGGTAGCCTTCCACAAGCTTCCCACACTAAGTTGGGTGAATTTTGGCCCATTCCTCTTGACAGCTGGTGTAACTGAGTCAGGTTTGTAGGCCTCCATGCTCCATGCTTTTCAGTTCTGCCCTCACATTTTCTATAGGATTGGGGTCAGGGCTTTGTGATGGCCACTCCAATACCTTGACTTTGTTGTCCTTAAGCCATTTTGCCACAACTTTGGAAGTATGCTTGGGGTCATTGTCCATTTGGAAGACCCATTTGCAACCAAGCTTTAACTTCCTGACTGATGTCTTGAGATGCTGCTTCAATATATCCACATAATTTTCCTCTCATCATGATGCCATCGATTTTGGGAAGTGCACCAGTCCTTCCTGCAGCATTGTACCGCCACAACATGATGCTGCCACACGTGCGTCACGGTTGGGATAGTGTTCTTTGGCTTGTAAGCCTCCCCCTTTTTCCTCCAAACATATCCATGGTCATTATGGCCAAACAGTTCTATTTGTGTTTCATCAGACCAGAGGACATTTCTCCAAAAAGTATGATCTTTGTCCCCATGTGCAGTTGCAAACCGTAGTCTTGCTTTTTTTATGACGGTTTTGGAGCAGTGGCTTCTTCCTTGCTGAGCGGCCTTTCAGGTTATAGGACTCGTTTTACTGTGGCTATAGATAATTTTGTACCTATTTCCTCCAGCATCTTCACAGGGTCGTTTGCTGTTGTTCTGGCATTGATTTACACTTTTCGCACCGAAGTACGTTAATCTCTAGGAGACAGACGGCTGTGTTGCGCCACGGTGTTTATACTTTTGTACTATTGTTTGTACAGATGAACGTGGTACCTTCAGGTGTTTGGAAATTGCTCCCAAGGATGAACCAGACTTGTGGAGGTCTACAATAGTTTTTCTGAGGTCTTGGTGGATTTCTTTTGATTTTCCCATGATGTCAAGCAAAGAGCCGATGAGATTGAAGGTAGGCCTTGAAATACATCCACAGGTACACCTTCAATTGACTTCTGGAATTTCCCAAGCTGTTTAAAGGCACAGTCAACTTAGTGTATGTAAACTTCTGACCCACTGTGATACAGTGAATTATAAGTGAAATAATCTGTCTATGAACAATTGTTTGAAAAATGACTTGTCATGCACAAAGTAGATGTCCTAACCGACTTGCCAAAACTATAGTTTGTTAACAAGAAATTTGTGGAGTGGTTGAAAAACGTGTTTTAATGACTCCAACCTAACCTGGAAACTTCCGACTTAAACTGTATTTGAGAGTGTGCCAGGCGTAAAATTGTACATAGGTGTGCTAATATGGGGTCAGACTTTCGAAGAGCAGAACACAAGGTTGAAAGCAGCACTTGATCTAATGGGCTAAATTTAAACGCAGACAAATGTGAATTCATAAAAACACCAATAACCTTATTGGGTGAAAAACCAAAATCTCAGCAAATGCCACTAAAGCAGGTTATGGGGCATATAATTATGGGGTATAATAATAATTAGTCAGGGACCTTTTATGCAAAAGGTTAGTACAGTTTATTCAGAGAACGTTCTGAAGTCAAGAATACAAAGACATCCATTTTATAGCACACAAACATTAGGTATCCTACGCACATACTGTCCCACTACCCAGCCGACAGAGATTAGGGAGACCTTTGGACCTTGAGACGTACTCCCTGTCCTCTCCCAATCTCTAGTCAGGACGACACCAAATTTTGCTCAGACAGTCTGTGTTTAAGATACTATAAACAATATATTGTACAGATGTATTGTTTTACCCTAATTCTGACTAAAAACTACACTCATGGATATATAATTATACTGACTAAAACCACACACATCATTAGAATAATCTCATGATTCTAATCAATTTCATGCAATCATATGGTTTCAGGGTGGAATATTCTAGTCATTCAACATATAAATCCCATTGACACATACACACCACCAAGGGTACAGAGACTATTTCTAAAACTTCTGAAATATGACTTGCAACTTGAGTACAGGCCAGGGAAAGAATTGTTAGTGCCAAACACATTTTCCAGAGCTTTTGACAGCTCAGAACCAAACCAGATATATGAGCAGGACGAGACCATACATGTAAACCTTATCAGAAAGAGTTGCCCAGTATCAGATGAAATGTGGACAGTTACTTCACGTGCTACTGTAGAAGATGAGTGTTTGCGAAAGCTGAGTCAAGCCATAACATGTGAGTGGTCTGTACAAACTATGCCATACCCTTATGGTACTGTACTTGATGGAGTTTTGTTTAACGGTTCAAGAATTGTGATACCAAGTGTGTTACAGAAAAACATGCTGATCAAAATACACAAGGGCCATCTAGGGATGGAAAAGTCATAACGACGTGCAAAAGCCGTGTTACTCTGGCCTAAGATGATTGCTGATATAGAGCAGACAGTCCGAGCCTGTGAAACATGACAAAAATACAGGTCAAAACAGAGCAAATAGCCAATGTGGGTTGAGGAAAAGAAGTGTTGAGACCAACTATGTTCTACTGATGGACTATTACTCTCATTACCCAGAAGGACACTACTGCTAGTCAGGTGTTAACTCATATTAAGTCATTCTTTGCTCGCCATGGGGTCGCAGAGATAGTCCGTACGGACAAGGCCTCACAGTTCAGCTTTCAGTGATTTAGCTAAACTGTACAGGTTCAAGCATGTCACATCCAGCCCACTGTACCCACAGTCTCATGGGTTAGTCGAGAATGGTCAAAACAGTGAAACTACTGCTTAAGAAAGGTCTCGACTGAAAGACAGATCCGTATCTAGCTTTTTTAAACTATAGAGACTGTCTCCTGCAGAGATGTTGTTCAACAGAAAGCTCAAAACTAGGTTGCCAGTACTCCTAGAAAAGAGAAGGATGACAAGGTCATTCTTAACAAACGGAGAGAAAAGAGTATACAGAAAAGGTACTATGACAAAGGCTCCAAGGTGCTCAGTGCACTCAGTCCAAAGAAATAGGGTGAAAATGCAAGAGGGTTAAATATGGAGCATTGAGCCCCATGTAGTGAAAACAGTGGCAACCAGGTCATATGATGTAATGACACCTGAGGGAGTTACATACAGGAGAAAAGGAGGCACTTGTTACATGTACCTGAGTATGAACAAACAGACAGGCAAGAGAGTGAGATTACAGGTCAGATAACGTCAAGCCCAGACCAGAGCAGCCTGTTGAAATGAGAGGCTGATTGAGGAAGTATACGTATACATTTTTAAAAAGTAACACAATAACGAGGCTATATACAGGGAGTACCAGTGTGCGGGGATACAAGTTAGAGGTCATTTGAACATGTTGGTAGGGGTCAAGTGACTATGCATAGAAAATAAACGGCGAGTAGCAGCAGTGTACACAACAAATGGGTGACAATTTGATTAGTTGTTCAGCAGTCTTATGGCTTGGGCATAGAAGCTGTTAAGGAGCGTTTTACTGCTTGCCGTGCGGTAGCAGAGAAACCGTCTGTGACTTGGGTGACTGGAGTCTGACAATTTTATGGGCTTTCCTCTGACACCGCCTATTATATATACAGTGCCTTGCGAAAGTATTCGGCCCCCTTGAACTTTGCGACCTTTTGCCACATTTCAGGCTTCAAACATAAAGATATAAAACTGTATTTTTTTGTGAAGAATCAACAACAAGTGGGACACAATCATGAAGTGGAACGACATTTATTGGATATTTCAAACTTTTTTAACAAATCAAAAACTGAAAAATTGGGCGTGCAAAATTATTCAGCCCCTTTACTTTCAGTGCAGCAAACTCTCTCCAGAAGTTCAGTGAGGATCTCTGAATGATCCAATGTTGACCTAAATGACTAATGATGATAAATACAATCCACCTGTGTGTAATCAAGTCTCCGTATAAATGCACCTGCACTGTGATAGTCTCAGAGGTCCGTTAAAAGCGCAGAGAGCATCATGAAGAACAAGGAACACACCAGGCAGGTCCGAGATACTGTTGTGAAGAAGTTTAAAGCCGGATTTGGATACAAAAAGATTTCCCAAGCTTTAAACATCCCAAGGAGCACTGTGCAAGCGATAATATTGAAATGGAAGGAGTATCAGACCACTGCAAATCTACCAAGACCTGGCCGTCCCTCTAAACTTTCAGCTCATACAAGGAGAAGACTGATCAGAGATGCAGCCAAGAGGCCCATGATCACTCTGGATGAACTGCAGAGATCTACAGCTGAGGTGGGAGACTCTGTCCACAGGACAACAATCAGTCGTATATTGCACAAATCTGGCCTTTATGGAAGAGTGGCAAGAAGAAAGCCATTTCTTAAAGATATCCATAAAAAGTGTTGTTTAAAGTTTGCCACAAGCCACCTGGGAGACACACCAAACATGTGGAAGAAGGTGCTCTGGTCAGATGAAACCAAAATTGAACTTTTTGGCAACAATGCAAAACGTTATGTTTGGCGTAAAAGCAACACAGCCCATCACCCTGAACACACCATCCCCACTGTCAAACATGGTGGTGGCAGCATCATGGTTTGGGCCTGCTTTTCTTCAGCAGGGACATGGAAGATGGTTAAAATTGATGGGAAGATGAATGGAGCCAAATACAGGACCATTCTGGAAGAAAACCTGATGGAGTCTGCAAAAGACCTGAGACTGGGACGGAGATTTGTCTTCCAACAAGACAATGATCCAAAACATAAAGCAAAATCTACAATGGAATGGTTCAAAAATAAACATATCCAGGTGTTAGAATGGCCAAGTCAAAGTCCAGACCTGAATCCAATCGAGAATCTGTGGAAAGAACTGAAAACTGCTGTTCACAAATGCTCTCCATCCAACCTCACTGAGCTCGAGCTGTTTTGCAAGGAGGAATGGGAAAAAATGTCAGTCTCTCGATGTGCAAAACTGATAGAGACATACCCCAAGCGACTTACAGCTGTAATCGCAGCAAAAGGTGGCGCTACAAAGTATTAACTTAAGGGGACTGAATAATTTTGCATGCCCAATTTTTCAGTTTTTCAGTTTTTGATTTGTTAAAAAAGTTTGAAATATCCAATAAATGTCGTTCCACTTCATGATTGTGTCCCACTTGTTGATTCTTCACAAAAAAATACAATTTTATATCTTTATGTTTGAAGCCTGAAATGTGGCAAAAGGTCGCAAAGTTCAAGGGGGCCGAATACTTTCGCAAGGCACTGTATATGTCGTAGATTGCAGGAAGTTTGGACCCAGTGATGTACTGGGCTGTACGCACTATCCTCTGAAGCACCTTATGGTCAGAGGCCGAGCAGTTGCCATACCAGGCAGGGATGCAACCAGTCAGGATGCTCTCGATGGTGCAGCTGTAGAACTTTTTGAGGATCTGGGGACCCATGCCAAATCTTTTCAGTCTCTTGAGGGGGAAAAGGTTTTGTTGTGCCCTTTTCACGACTGTCTTGGTGTGTTTGGACCATGATATATCATTGGTGATCATGGACCAAGGAACTTGAAACTCTCGACCCGCTCCACTACAGCTCCGTTGATGTTAATGGGTGCCTGTTCAGCTCGTATTTTCCTGTAGTCCACAATCAGCTCCTTAGTCTTGCTCACATTAAGGGAGAGTTTTTTTATTTTTAAATTGACCCCTTTTTCTCCCCAATTTCATGGTATCCAATTGTTGTAGTAGCTACTATCTTGTCTCATTGCTACAACTCCCGTACGGGCTCGGGAGAGACGAAGGCTGAATGTCATGCGTCCTCCGATACACAATACAGTACTGCTTCTTAACACAGCGCGCATCCAACCCGGAAGCCAGCCGCACCAATGTGTCGGAGGCTACACCGTGCACCTGACAACCTTGGCTAGCGAGCACTGCGCCCGGCCCGCCACAGGAGTCGCTGGTGCGCGATGAGACAAGGAGATCCCTACCGACCAATCCCTCCCTAACCCGGACGACGCTAGGCCAATTGTGCGTCGCCCCACGGACCTCCCGGTCGCGGCCGGTTACGACAGAGCCTGGGCGCGAACCCAGGGACTCTGATGGCACAGCTGGCGCTGCAGTACAGCGCCCTTAACCACTGCGCCACCCGGGAGGCGAGGGAGAGGTTGTTGTATTGGCACCACAGTTCACTGCCAGAGCATGCTTTGAGTACATGTCTTGGCAATCCATCTGGTCCCGCAGTTTTGTGAATGTTGACCTGTTTAAAGGTCTTGCTCATATCGGCTACCGAGAACGTTATCATAAAGTTATCCAGAACAGCTGGTGCTCTCGTGCATGCTTCAGTGTTGCCTGCCTCGAAGCGAACATGAAAGGCATTAGCTCTTCTGGTAGGCTTGCGTCACTAGTGTTATAAATGCTGTGTTATAAATGCAGCGTTCACTATGCAAAGAATTGTATCCAGGATTTATAGAGAATTGTTCTCGTTTTATCTTATATGGGAAAGGCATGTCTTGATAAGGGGGATGTGGCATATTGTATCGGAGGCCACGTGACCACAGGGGACGTGCAGCCCATGCACAGCAGGCGGAGAGCAAGAGATTCCTGCTCAATGCACTATACTTGTACAACTCCGGTTAACTTGAATACAAAAAGATACAACAGGATGTTGCTAGGCAGATTAGCTTGCAGACGGGGGAACCGCAGCACGAGCTAATACAGCATGTAGCTAGTAGCAGCTCCGCTAGGACGAGAGAGGGCTACTGGGAGGAAAAGTGTGCGAGTCAAGGACATGGCAGAGCTAAAACAAGCCACAATGCAAGGAACTGTGAAATATGTGGTAAAATGCTAACCAGCAAAGAGTGATGCAGAGACAAGGTACGCTCAGATTGAAAAACAGTATTTTGAGAGTGTTTGGGCTTGCTAACACTTTGAGAAGTACCTCTACGGACTAGACAGCTTCAAGCTGGTCACCGACCACAAACCCCTTGTGCCCCTCATTAACAGCAAGGACTTTGACAATCTTCCTATCAGGTGTCAAAGACTTGATGAGATTGAAGCATTACAGTGGAATTGAAGAGTACGCACCAGGAAAGACACTTGCCGTAGCTGATGCTCTGTCCAGGGGTCCACTGAGAAACCACAAGGGTGCAGCAGACTCCCACAGCGACGTAACCGCTTATGTCGTATCAGTTGTAAGTAATCTACCTGCTTCTCCACAGAGAATGGAGAACATCAGTCTGAACAAAGTATCTGACCCACAACTGCAGCCAGTGCTGTGGTTCATCAGAAATGGGTGGCCTGTGTACTTAGAGAAAAATTCTGAATCGATGAGACTTTTATCAGGTGAAAGGGAAACTATCAGAGACACATGGACATATGGGAAACCACATAGTCATTCCCTTATCCATGAGGAAAGAAAAAAATTCTACATACGATTCATGATGGACACCAAGGGCTGGTTAAGTGCAGGGAGAGAGCTAACCAGTCAGTCTGGTGGCCTAAAATCTCACTGGAGATACTCACAGTGGTGCAAATGTGTGCATTTTGCACACACAAAAAAGAGCCATTTGTGTCTAGTGAGCTGTGAGTACAAAAAGAAAAACTACCTAGTAGTGTCAGACTACTACTCTAGATTCCTAGAAATCCTCCACCTTCTAACCATGACCAGTAGCCAGGTCATAGCCAAGGTCAAAGCAACCTTTGCTGGGTTCGGAGTCCCTGAGATCCTGGCTAGCGATAATGGCCCCCACTTGGCAAGTACAGAGCTAAAAGATCTCAGTATATCAGAACTCAGGACAAGACCCAGATGCAGACAGCTAGAACCACAGATGTTTATTGACCCAAACAGGGGGCAGGCAAAAGACAGGTCAAGGGCAGGCAGAGGTCCGTAATCCAGGGCAGAGTCAATAAGGTACAGAACAACAGGCAGGCTCGGGGTCAGGGCAGGCAGACGTTCGTAATCGGGTCAGAGTCCGGCAGGTACAGAACGGCAGGCAGGCTCGGGGAAGGCTGAATGGTCAGAACCGGGGAAGCTAAGAAACAGAAACTTGAAAAAGCAGGAAGACAGGAAAGCATGCTGGTAACCCTGGCAAGACAAACTGGTAATCGACAAACAGAGAACACAGGTATAAATACACTGGGGATAATGGGGAAGATATGCGACACCTGGAGGGGGTGGAGACAAGCACAAAGACAGGTGAAACCGATCAGGGTGTGACACGGTAAGGAGTTTGACTTCATACATGTGACAAGCAGCCCCCACTTCCCACAGATTAATGGATATGTGGAGAGGGCTGTATAGACAGTCAAGTGGATTCTCAAGCAGACAGACCCTCTCTCTGCTCACTCTGCTGACGTACACTCCCTCAACATCCACAGGTATCAGCTAATGTCACACTGTCACGACTTCTGCCGAAATTGGTCCCTCTCCTTGTTTTCGGGCGGCGGTCAACGTGATTTTCGTTTTGTTTTGTCTTCATTATACTCACCTGGTTTCCATTCCATAATCAGTGTTCCTTATTTAACTCTCTTGCTTCCCCTGTTGTTTTGCGCGTGATTGTGTTTGTCAAGTGGTTCTGTGTACGTGATCTGTATTGTTTATGTTTTTCCTTGTTGGACACTTGTTGAATTTGAGTAAATATCATGGCTTTACTCATACCTGTGTCCTGCGCCTGACTCCGCCTTATTCCATTCACCTAGAACATTGACAGAATCACGCACCTGAAGAATGGAGTCAGCAGGTGCACCCAGCTACCTGTGGAGGAGCGCGTCCAGCAGCCCACAACTATGTTGCAGAGTCTCGGTATTGCTATGGATCGCGTGCTGAAAACTATGGAGAGATGGGAGAGAGGGGTTTTTCCGGCAACCCCATCATCATCACCCCAGCTCCCATAACAACCTCCCTCGATGTCCACCCCTCCTTTACCAGCATCCAGTGGCATTCGGCTATCGCTCCCGGGGGTATATGACGGAACGGCTGCCGGGTGCCAGGGGTTCCTTCTCCAGCTGGAGCTCTACCTGGCAACCGTTCGGCCGGCTCCTTCAGGACGCGAGAGTGTGAACGCCCTCATCTCCTGTCTGACTGGTAAAGCACTTGAGTGGGCCAACGCCATCTGGGGAAGGGAATAACCGGCGTTGGACGATTATGGAGATTTCACCCGCCGCTTCCGGGTGGTTTTTGATCATCCACCTGAAGGGAGAGCGGCGGTGGAACGACTATATCATCTGAGACAGGGGATGAGGAGCGCACAAGAGTTCGCGCTGGACTTTCGTACTCTGGCCGCCGGAGCAGGATGGAATGAGCAGTCCCTGATCGACCACTACAGTGGTAGTTTACGCGAGGACGTTCGTAGGGAGCTAGCCTGCAGGGACATCACCCTTAACCTTGACCAGCTGGTGGACCTATCCATCCAGCTGGATAACCTGTTGGCCTCCCACGGACGTCCGGATTGGGGTCCATCAGTTCCATCCCCCAGCACTTCCGATCAAACGCTGATGGAGCTGGGAGGTGCTGTTATGAGGGGGACCGGAGTGGGGACCATTCCCTGCACCACCTGTGGCCGCAGAGGGTACACTGCTGGTCGGTGTTGGGGAGGTTCCCCAGGGAGTCGAGGTAGCAGGTGGATCATCCCAGGTGAGTAGGCACCAGACTACCCAGAGCTCCCTGTTGCGCACATGTGGTTGTATATAGAATTTCCTGAATTTTCCCCGCATTCCCAGCATAAGGCGCTAGTCGATTCAGGCGCACATGGGAACTTTATTGACCGTTCCTTTGCAAGTAGATTAGGGATCCCTATTGTTCCTGTTGATGTTCCCTTCTCTGTACATGCCTTAGATAGTCGTCCTTTGGGGTCGGGGCTAATTAGGGAGGTCACAGCTCCACTCTGTATGATAATTCAGGAGGGTCATGAGGAGAGAATTAGTCTCTTCCTGATCGACTCTCCTGCGTTTCCTGTTGTATTGGGCCTTCCCTGGTTGGCCTCACATGACCCCACTATTTCGTGGCAACAGAGGGCTCTCAAGGGATGGTCCCGTCAGTGCTCAGGGAGGTGTGTAGGTGTTTCCTTAGGTGCAACTACAGTGGAGAGTCCAAACCAGGTCTCCACCATGCACATTCCCCCCGAATATGCCGATTTGGCACTCGCCTTCTGTAAAAAGAAGGCGACTCAATTACCACCCCATCGATGGGGGGATTGTGCGATAAATATCTTGGTAGACGCAGCACCTCCCAGGAGTCACGTGTATCCTCTGTCACAGGAGGAGACGGCGGCTATGGAAACATATGTCACCGAATGTCTGGGACAGGGATAGATTCGGCATTCCACTTCACCTGCCTCCTCGAGTTTATTTTTTGTGAAGGAGAAGGATGGAGTTTTACGCCCGTCTATTGACTATCGAGGTCTTAATCAGATCACGGTTAAGTACAGTTACCCGCTACCTGTAAGGGCGTTCGTCTGTAGGAGGAAGAGAAGCGGACCAAAGCGCAGCGTGGTGGTTATTCATGTTTTAATAAATCACTACACATGAACAAACTAACAAAAACAAGAAATGTGAAAACGCAAAACAGTCCTATCCTGTGACAACAAACACAGTGACAGGAACAATCACCCACAAACACACAGTGAAACCCAGGCTACCTAAGTATGATTCTCAATCAGAGACAACTAATGACACCTGCCTCTGATTGAGAACCATACTAGGCCGAAAACATAGAAATGCCCCAAAACATAGAAAAACAAACATAGACTGCCCACCCAACTCACGCCCTGACCATACTAAATAAATACAAAACAACAGAAATAGAGGTCAGAACGTGACAGTACCCCCCCCCCAAAGGTGCGGACTCCGGCCGCAAAACCTTGACCTATAGGGGAGGGTCTGGGTGGGCGTCTGTCCGCGGTGGCGGCTCTGGCGCGGGACGCGGACCCCACTTCACCATTGTCTTAGTCCGCCTTATTGTCCGCCTCCCTGGCTTACTCACCATGACCACCCCTCTCAATGACCCCACTGGACAGAGGGGCTGCTCGGGACAGAGGGGCAGCTCGGGACAGAGGTGAAGCAGCTGCTCGGGACAGAGGGACAACTGCTCGGGACAGAGGGACAACTGCTCGGGACAGAGGGGCGATAGCAGCTCGGGACAGAGGGGCGATAGCAGCTCGGGACAGAGGTGAGATAGCAGCTCGGGACAGAGGGGCGGCAGCTGCTCGGGACAGAGTGGCGGCAGCAGCTTGGGACAGAGGGGCGACAGCTGCTCTGGACAGAGGGGCAGCTGCTCGGGCGGCCCCTGGCTGACTGACGGCACTGGCGGCCCCTGGCTTACTTGCGGCCCCTGGCTGACTGGCGGCACTGGCGGCCCCTGGCTTACTGGCGGCCCCTGGCTTACTGGCGGCACTGGCGGCCCCTGGCTGACTGGCGGCACTGGCGGCCCCTGGCTGACTGGCGGCACTGGCGGCCCCTGGCTGACTGGCGGCACTGGCGGCCCCTGGCTGACTGGCGGCACTGGCGGTCCCTGGCTGACTGGCGGCACTGGCGGCCCCTGGCTGACTGGCGGCACTGGCGGCCCCTGGCTGACTGGCGGCACTGGCGGCCCCTGGCTGACGGGCGGCACTGGCGGCCCCTGGCTGACGGGCGGCACTGGCGGCTCCTGGCAGACGGGCGGCACTGGCGGCTCCGGGCAGACGGGCGGCGCTGGCGGCGCTGGGCAGACGGGCGGCGCTGGCGGTGCTGGGCAGACGGGCGGCGTTGGCGGCGCTGGGCAGACGGGAAGCTCAGCTGGCGCTGGGCAGACGGGAAGCTCAGCTGGCGCTGGGCAGACGGGAAGCTCAGCTGGCGCTGGGCAGACGGGAAGCTCAGCTGGCGCTGGGCAGACGGGAAGCTCAGCTGGCGCTGGGCAGACGGGAAGCTCCGGCAACGCTGGAGAAAAGGAAGGCCCTGGTAGCGCCGGAGAGGCGGGAGACTCCGGCAGCGGCGCCGGACAGGCGGGAGGCTCCGGCAGCGGCGCCGGACAGGCGGGAGGCTCCGGCAGCGGCGCCGGACAGGCGGGAGGCTCCGGCAGAGGCGCCGGACAGGCGGGAGGCTCCGGCAGAGGCGCCGGACAGGCGGGAGGCTCCGGCAGAGGCGCCGGACAGGCGGGAGGCTCCGGCAGAGGCGCCGGACAGGCGGGAGGCTCCGGCAACGCTGGAGAAAAGGAAGGCCCTGGTAGCGCCGGAGAGGCGGGAGACTCCGGCAGCGGCGCCGGACAGGCGGGAGGCTCCGGCAGCGGCGCCGGACAGGCGGGAGGCTCCGGCAGCGGCGCCGGACAGGCGGGAGGCTCTGGCAGCGGCGCCGGACAGGCGGGAGGCTCCGGCAGAGGCGCCGGACAGGCGGGAGGCTCCGGCAGAGGCGCCGGACAGGCGGGAGACTCCGGCAGAGGCGCCGGACAGGCGGGAGACTCCGGCAGAGGCGCCGGACAGGCAGGAGACTCCGGCAGAGGCGCCGGACAGGCGGGAGACTCCGGCAGCGCTGGACAGGAGGAAGCCCCTGTAAGGATGGGCCGGAGAGACAGCCTGGTACGGGGGGCTGCCACCGGAGGGCTGGTGCGTGGAGGTGGTGACGGATAGACCGGACCGTGAAGGCGTACTGGAGATCTTGAGAGCAGGGCTGGCACCAACCGCCCTGGCTGGATCTTCACCCTAGCCCGGCAGATGTGGGGAGCTGGGATGTAGCGCACCGGGCTAAGCACGCGTACTGGGGACACCGTGCGCACAACTGCATAACACGGTGCCTGACCAGCACCACGCCCGCCACAGTTAGCACTGCTAGGAGCACTGTAGTGCTGAGATGGCACAGGACGTGCAAGGCTAGGGAGATGCACAGGAGGCCTGGTGCGTGAGGCTGGCACAGTCTTCACCAGACCCCTCGCACGCACCTCAGGATGAGTATGGAGAGCTGACCCCGGTGCCATTAAATCCCTGACACGCTCCGTCGGGCGAATGTCGTGCCTCATGCACCAAACCAGCAAGTCCCTCATATCACTCTCCTCCAATTTCCCCATTAACTCCTTCACAGTCTCTGCTTCGCTCACCTCCAACACCAGCTCTGGTTCTGAGCTCCTCCTTGGCTCCTCACGATAAACGGGGGAAGTTGGCTCAGGTCTGACTCCTGACTCTGCCACACTCCCCCTGTGCCCCCCCCCAAGAAATTTTTGGGGGTGACTCTCGGGCTTCCATCCGCTCTGCCGTGCTAGTTCCTCATAATGCCGCCTCTCTGCTTTTGCTGCCTCCAGCTCGGCCTTGGGGCGGCAATATTCTCCTGGCTCTGCCCAGGGTCCTTTCCCGTCTAGAATCTCCTCCCAAGTCCATCTCTCCAAGTAGTGCAGCCTCTCCCACTGCTGATTTTGCTGCTGCTGCTGTTGCTCCTCCTGCTGCTGCTTTTGCTGCTGCTGCTGTTGCTCCTGCTGCACCAGTCGCTTCTCCTGCTGCTGCTGTTGCTGCTGCCTTTGCTGCTGCTGCTGTTGCTCCTGCTGCACCAGTCGCTTCTCCTGCTGCTGCTGTTGCTGCAGCCTCTGTTTACCACGCCGCTTGGTCCTTGGTAGGTGGGTGATTCTGTAAGGGCGTTCGTCTGTAGGAGGAAGAGAAGCGGACCAAAGCGCAGCGTGGTGGTTATTCATGTTTTAATAAATCACTACACATGAACAAACTAACAAAAACAAGAAATGTGAAAACGCAAAACAGTCCTATCCTGTGACAACAAACACAGTGTCAGGAACAATCACCCACAAACACACAGTGAAACCCAGGCTACCTAAGTATGATTCTCAATCAGAGACAACTAATGACACCTGCCTCTGATTGAGAACCATACTAGGCCGAAAACATAGAAATGCCCCAAAACATAGAAAAACAAACATAGACTGCCCACCCAACTCACGCCCTGACCATACTAAATAAATACAAAACAACAGAAATAGAGGTCAGAACGTGACACTACCTCTCATAGCCAGTGTGACAGAGTCATTGCACGGGGCGCACTTCTTCACAAAATTGGATCTCAGGAGTGCTTACAACCTGGTGCGTATCCGGGCGGGGGATGAGTGGAAGACGGCATTTAGTACCACTTCTGGGCACTATGAGTACCTCGTCATGCCGTACGGGTTGATGAATGCTCCATCAGTCTTCCAATCCTTTGTAAATGAGATTTTCAGGGACCTGCACAGGCAGGGTGTAATGGTGTATATCAACAACATTCTGATTTACTCCGCTACAAGCGCCGAGCATGTGTCCCTGGCACGCAGGTTACTTGGTTGACTGATGGAGCATGACCTGTACGTCAAGGCTGAGAAAGGTCTGTTCTTCCAACAGTCCATCTCCTTCCTAGGGTACCACCTTTCCACGTCAGGGGTGGAGATGGAAAATGACTGCATTTCAGCCGTGCGTAATTTTCCGACTCCAACCACGGTTAAGGAGGTGCAGTGGTTCTTAGGGTTTGCCAACTACTACCGAGGTTTATCCAGGGCTTTGGTCAGGTAGCGGCTCCCATTACCTCCTTGCTGAAGGGGGGACCGGTGCGTATGCAGTGGTCGGCTGAGGCTGACAGGGCCTTTGGTCACCTGAGGGCTCTGTCTACCTCGGCTCCCGTGCTGGCCCATCAGTATCCATCTTTGGTGTTCACAGTGGAGGAGGACTCGTCCGAGGCTGGGATTGGAGCCGTACTCTCTCAGTGCTTGGGTACGCCACCGAAGCTCCGCCCCTGTGCCTTCTTCTCGAAGAAGCTCAGTCGAGGCAGAGCGAAACTATGACGTGGGGGACCGGGAGCTGTTGGCTGTCGTCAAGGCTCTGAAGGCTTCGAGACATTGGCTTGAGGGGGCTAAACACCCTTTTCTCATCTGGACTGACCACCGCAATCTGGAGTACATCGGGGCAGCGAGGAGACTGAACCCTCGCCAGGCAAGGTGGGACATGTTTCTCACTCGTTTAGTTTTTTCCCTTTCCTACAGACCAGGTTCCCAAAACGTGATAGCAGACGCACTATCCCGACTGTATGACACAGATGAGCGGCCCATGGATCCCACTCCCATACTCCCGGCATCCTGCCTGGTGGCGCCAACGGTGTGGGAGCTGGACACGGATATTGAGCAGGCGTTACGTGCAGAGCCCGCTCCCCTCCAGTGTCCCGTTGGGTGTCTGTACGTTCCGTCTGCTGTCCGTGACCGGTTGATCTATTGGGCCCACACGTCACCCTCTTCTGGTCATCCTGGGATCGGTCGGACGGTGCACTGTTTGGTTGGGAAGTACTGGTGACCTACCTTGGCCAAGGACGTGAGGGTTTATGTTTCCTCCTACTCGGTGTGCGCCCAGTGTAAGGCTCCTAGGCACCTGCCCAGAGGGAACCTACACCCCTTACCCGTTCCACAGCGGCCTTGGTCACACCTGTCGGTGGATTTTCTTACCGACCTTCCCCCTCACAGGGAAACACCACGATCCTGGTCGTTGTGGATCGGTTCCTGCCATCTTCTTCCTCTGCCCGGTCTCCCTACGGCCCTACAGACTACAGAGGCCTTGTTTACACACGTCTTACGGCACTACGGGGTGCCTGAAGATGTAGTGTCTGATTGAAGTCCCCAGTTCACTTCGAGGGTCTGGAAGGCGTTCATGGAACGTATGGGGGTCTCGATCAGCCTTACCTCAAGGTTTCATCCCGAGAGTAATGGGCAGGTGGAGAGAGTGAACCAGGATGTGGGCAGGTTTCTGCGGTCGTATTGCCAGGATCGGCCGGGGGAGTGAGCAGCGTTCGTGCCCTGGGCCGAGATGGCTCAGAACTCGCTTGGCCACTCCTCCACTAACCTCTCCCCCTTCCAGTGCGTACTGGGGTACCAGCCGGTTCTGGCGCCTTGGCATCAGAGTCAGATCGAGGCTCCTGTGGTGGATGACTGGTTCAGGCGCACGGAGGAGACATGGAACGCTGCCCATGTTCACCTCCAGCGGGCCATGCTGTGCCAGAAAACCAGCGCAGACCGTCATCACAGTGAGGCCCCGGTTCGAACACCGGGCTCTCGACCCGGAACCTGTCCCTCCGCCTGCCCTGCCAGAAGCTGTGTCTGTGGTTTATGGGGCCATTTAAAGTCCTGAGGAGAGTGAGCAAGGTTTGTTATAGGTTACAACTTACCCCTGATTACCGTATTAACCCCTCGTTCCATGTGTCTCTCCTCAGGCCGGTGGTGGTTGGCCCGCACCAGGAGTCTGAGGTGCGGGAGGTTCCTCCGCCCCCTCTATCCTGGATTCGAGGCGTCGGGCGAGGGGCCTTCAGTACCTCGTGGAGTGTGAGGGGTACGGTCCGGAGGGGAGGTGCTGGGTTCTGGTGGAGGATGTGTTGGACCCTTCAATGCTGCGGGAGTTCCAACGTCTCCTTCCGGATCGCCCTGCGCCTCGCCCCCGGGTCGTCCCCGAGGCCGGCGTCGGTGTGCTGCTGGAGCCGCACGTCAATGGGGGGTACTGTCACGACTTCCGCCGTCGGCGGTCGGCGTCGCCGGTCTTCTAGCCATCATCGATCAACTTTTAATTTTCCTTGTGTTTTGTCTTGTTTTTCCTCACACCTGGTTTCAATTCCCTCAATCATTTGTTGTGTATTTAACCCTCTGTTCCCTGCATGTCTTTGTCTGGGATTGTTTATTGTAAGTGCTTGTGCACATGTTGTTTGGTGCGCAACGGGTTTTGTACCCAACTTATTCTTGTTGTTTTTATGCCGTGGGTTTTGCTATTAAACTGCTCCGGCTAATACCAAGTTCTGCTCTCCTGCGTCTGACTTCCATGCCACCGATTACGCAACCCCTTACACTAGGCCACAGGAACATTCAATGTCGTCTTGGTAAGCAACTCCAGTGAATATTTGGCCTTGTGTTTTACTGCTGTTTTCGTACTGCTGAAAGGTGAATTTGTCTCCCAGGGTTGTGTTTCGGAGGACACACGGGTCTCAACCTTCGCCTCTCCCGAGTCCGTACAGGAGTTGCAGTAATGAGACAAAAATGTAACTACCAATTGGATATGGAATTGACGAGAAAACGGGGTAAAAAAAACAACAACAAAAAATGTTATATAAAAAAAATTTTAAAAAAAAAATTAACTGTTTTAAAAACCATAACAAAAGGGTTAAATACATTTTGACTCAAGACATTTCAGCTTTTCATTTTTAATTAACTTTTCTAAAAATATAATTCCACTTTGACATGATGGAGTATTGTGTGCAGATCAGTGACATAAAATCTCAATTTAATCAATTTTAAATTCAGGCTGTAACACAACAAAATGTGGAAAAAGTCAAGGGGTCTGAGTACTTTCCGATTGCACATATCCCAACCAGAAGCCATGGATTACAGGTAACATCTGCACTGAGCTAAAGGCTAGAGCTGCCACTTTCAAGGAACGGGACACTAATCCCGACGCTTACAAGAAATCCTGCTTTGCCCTCCGACGAACCATCAAACAGACAAAGAGTCAGTACAGGACTAAGATCGAATCCTACTACACCAGCTCTGACGCTCGTCGGATGTGGCAGGGCTTGCAAATTATTGCGGATTACAAAGGGAAACCTAGCCGCGAACTGCCTAGTGATGCGAGCCTGCCAGGCGAGCTAAATACCTTCTATGCTCGCTTCGAGGCAAGCAAACTAAACTATACATTAGACCACCAGCTGTTCCGGACGATCTCCGTAGCTGATGTGATAAAGACCTTTAAACAGGTTAACATTCATAAGGCTGCAGGTGCAGACCAATTACCAGAATGCTTACTCAGAGCATGCGCTAACCAGCTGG
This sequence comes from Oncorhynchus mykiss, assembly GCF_057628025.1. Taxonomy (NCBI): domain Eukaryota; kingdom Metazoa; phylum Chordata; class Actinopteri; order Salmoniformes; family Salmonidae; genus Oncorhynchus; species Oncorhynchus mykiss. Next base: position 37,567,517 of record NC_143032.1, read on the forward strand.
CAAGTGACTTCACTGACATTTTCAATCTCTCCCTGAACCAGTCTGTAATACCTACATGTTTCAAGGAGATCACCATAGTCTCTGTGCCCAAGAACGACAAGGTAACCAGTCTAAATGACTATCGCCCTGTAGCACTCACATCTGTAGCCATGAAATGCTTTGAAAGGCTGGTCATTACTCACATCAACACCATCATCCCAAAGCATACCACCCCAACAGATCCACAGGAGATGCCATTTATATTGCATGCCACACTGCCCTTTCCCACCTGGACAAAAGGAACACCTACTTGAGAATGCTGTTCATTGACTACAGCTCAGCGTTCCATGGGACTGAACACATCCCTCTGCAACTGGATCCTGTACATCCTGACGGGCCGCCCCCAGGTGGTGAGGGTAGGCAACAACACTTCCGCTACGCTGACCCTCAACACGGGGCCCCTCAGGGGTGCGTGCTTAGTCCCCTCCTGTACTTCCTGTTCACCATCAACTGCATGGCCGTGCACGACCCCAACACCATTATTAAGTTTGCCGACGACATGACGGTAGAAGTCCTGATCACCAACGACAACAACAGCCTATAGGGAGGAGTTTAGAGACCTGGCAATGTGGTGCCAGGACAACAAAGTATCCTTCATCGGAAACAAGACAAAGGAGCTGATTGTGTACTACAGGAGGGTCAAGCATGCTCCCATTCACATCGACGGAGCTGGAGTGGAGAGGGTCGTGAGCTTCAAGTTCCTCAGTGTCCACATCACTAAGGACATGTCATGGTCCAAACACACCAACACAGTCGTGAAGAGGGTACGACAATGCCTCTTCCCCCTAAGGAGGCTAAAGATATTGGTCATGGGCCCTCAGATCCTCAAAGTTCTACAGCTGCAACATTGAAAGCATCTTGACTGGCTCCATCACCTTGTGGTATGGCAACTACTTGGCATCCGACCGTAGTAGTGCGTACAGCCCAGTACATCAAATAAATAAATACAGCATATACATGTATATTGGTCGCATACACATATTTAGCAGATGTTATTGCGGGTGTAGCGAAATGCTTGTCACTGGGGCCGAGCTCCCTGCCATCCAGGTGGTGTCAGAGGAAGGTCCCTAAAAATGGTTAGACTCCAGACACCCAAATCATAGACTGTTCTCTCTGCTACCACATGGCAAGCGGTACATGAGCGCCAAGTCTGAGACCAAAAGGCTCCTGAACAGCTTCTACCTCCAAGCCATAAGAATGCTAAACAGTTCATCAAATGGCTACCCGGACATTTTTTTTTTTCACTGGCTCTCTTGCACACTCACTAGACACTACCCACACACCCACACATACTACACTGACACTCCAATACGCTCACACACACAAAACAATTTCACACTCTTTCATACTCTTCACATACGCTGCTGCTACTCTGTTTATTATCTATCCTGATTGTCTAGTCACTTTACCCCTACCTACATGCACATATTACCTCAACTACCAACACTGTGCTACTCTGTTAATCATCTATCCTGATTGCCCAGTCACTTTACCCCTACCTACATGTACATGCAGTATTACCTCCAATTACCTCTACCTACATGTACATATTACCTACCCTACTACCAACACTGTGCTACTCTGTTAATCATCTATCCTGATTGCCTAGTCACTTTACCCCTATCTACATGTACATATTACCTACCCTACTACCAACACTGTGCTACTCTGTTAATCATCTATCCTGATTGCCCAGTCACTTTACCCCTACCTACATGTACATGCAGTATTACCTCCAATTACCTCAACTACCTCGTACCCCTGCACATTGACTCCATACCGGGACTCCTTGTATATAGCCTTGTTATTGTATTGTGTTACTATTTCCTTTTTTTATTTAGCTAATTGTTCATAGTTTTTAACTCTGCATTGTTGGGAAAGGGCTCTACACCTGTTGTATTCGGCACAATATTTTATAAATGCCGACAGATAATTTGTTCTTTTGACATGGTGGGATCTTTCTGTCGGTAAAATTAATTATGCGATAAATGCCTGTGGAGACACTTTTATGCAGCAAATATTGATATAATGACCATCATGTTGAAGTAAATCTGGAGTCACGCGATGATATTGTTTGCGGTCCTCCATAAATTAAACACACCACTGGTGGGAAAATTCGCACCTTTTCTTTATGAAGATTTTAGAATATTCACATGAAAATCTGTCGCCAATTGGATGGAAACCTAGCTACAGTTTGTATGTACCCAACCCACACTGTATCTGCCAGCTGTTGGCTAGAGCAAGACCATAGAGCAAGACCATATGTGCAAGACCATAGTAGGCACATTCGCTCCTACTGCATATAACGCAAAACATTATTTTTTTAAATTTTTATTTAGTACATGGGAATATAACCTCTAAAGGTATTTGTATGTATGAAATTCCCACAGTTTTAAGCCTATTTTACGTGACATCTGTCTGTAGATTCTGGAGGCTCTTTTTTTCAAGGTTAAATAATTTATTGGTCGTAGCTTGATCATATCTTTGCAAATTATGCCTGAAAACGTGTTGGTAACTGTCTACCATGAATGAGGTCACATACAGTACCAGTCAAAAGTTTGGACACAGTTACTCATTCAAGGGTTTTTCTTTATTTTCACTATTTTCTACATTGTAAAATAATAGTGAAGAGATCAAAACTATGAAATAACACATATAGAATCTATTCTTTTTACTATTGTGTACATTGTAGAATGATAGTGAAAACAAATAACACAAACGGAATCATGTAGCAACCAAAAAAGTGTTAAACAAATTAAAATATATTTTAAATTTTAGATTCTTTGAAGTAGCCACCCTTTGCCTTGATGACAGCTTTGCACACTCTTGGCATTCCAGCTTCACCTGAAATGCTTTTCCAACAGTCTTGAAGGAGTTCCCACATATGCTGAGCACTTGTTGGCTACTTTTCCTTCACTCTGCGGTCCAACTCATCCCAAACCATCTCAACTGGATTGAGGTCGGGTGATTGTGGATGCCAGGTAATCTGATGCAGCACTCCATCACTCTCCTTCTTGGTCAAATAGCTCTTACACAGCCTGGAGGTGTGTTTGGTCATTTTCCTTTTGAAAAACTAATTATCGTCCCACTAAGTGCAAACCAGATGGGATGGCGTATTGCTGCAGAATGCTGTGGTAGCCATGCAGGTTAAGATTACCTTGAATTCTAAATAAATCACAGACAGTGTTACCAGCAAAACACCCCCACACCATCACACCTCCTCCTCCATGCTTCACGGTGGGAACCATACATACTCCACGTCTCACAAAGACAGCAGTTGGAACCAAAAATCTCAAATTTTGACTCATCAGACCAAAGGACAGATTTCCACCAGTCTAATGTCCATTGCTCATTTTAAGAAGGGGCGGCAGGGTAGCCTAATGGTTAGAGCGTTGGACTAGTTGCAAGTTCAAACCCCCAAGCTGACAAGGTACAAATCTGTCGTTCTGCCCCTGAACAGGCAGTTAACCCACTGTTCCTAGACTGTCATTGAAAATAAGAATTTGTTCTTAACTGACTTGCCTAGTTAAATAAAGATAAAAGAAGCAAGTATCTTCTTATTATTGGTGTCCTTTATGTAGGGGTTTCTTTGCAGCAATTCGACCATTCGACCTGATTCACGCAGTCTCCTCTGAACAGTTGATGTTGAAATGTGTCTGTTACTTGAACTCTGTGAAGCATTTATTTGGTCTGCAATTTCTGAGTCTGGTATCTCTAATGAACATATTCTCTGCAGCAGAGGTAACTCTGGGTCTTCCTTTCCTGTGGCGATCCTCATGAGAGCCAGTTTCATCATAACGCTGGATGGTTTCTGCGACTGCACTTGAAGAAACTTTAAAAGTTCTTAAAATGTTCCTTCATGTCTTAAAGTAATGATGGACTGTTGTTTCTCTTTGATTATTTGAGTTGTTCTTGCCATAATATGGACTTGGTCTTTTACCAAATAGGGCTACCTTCTGTATACCACCCCTACCTGTCACAACACAACTGATTAGCTCAAACGCATTAAGAAGGATGAAATTCCACCAATTAACCTTTAACAAGGCCTACCTGTTAATTAAAAATGCATTCCAGGGACTACCTAATTTGTATTTAAAAAAATGTTATGTGACCTTTTTTACCTAGGCAAGTCAATTAAGAACAAATTCTTATTTACAATGACGGCCTACCAAACGGCAAATGGCCTCCTGCAGGGACGGGGGCTGGAATTTAAAATAAAATAAAACCATAGGACAAAACACACATCACGACTAGAGAGACAACACTACATAAAGAGAGACCTGAGACAACAACATGGCATGGCAGCAACACATGACAACAGCATGGTAGCAACACAACATGGCAGCAGCACAACATGGTACAAACATTATTTGGCACAGACAACAGCACAAAGGGCAAGAAGGTAGAGACAACAACACATCATGCAAATCAGCCACAACTGTCAGTAAGAGTGTCCATGATTGAGTCTTTGAATGAAGAGATTTAGATCAAACTGAAGCTGGTTGAGAGAAAGCCAAGAGTGTGCAAAGCTGTCATCAAGGCAAAGGGTGGCTACTTTGAAGAATCTAAAATCTAAGATATATTTTGATTTGTTTAACACTTTTTTGGTTACTACATGTTTCTTTGGGTTATTTCATAGTCTTGATGTCTTCACTATTATTTTACAATGCATTTCAATTCTACAATGTAGAATAATAGTAAAAATAAAGAAAACCCCTTGAATGAGTAGGTGTGTCCAAACTTTTGACTGGTACTGTATCCACCTGTCATCGGACCCGCTTTCGCCAACTTGTGTTATTACATTACGCATTTGCTGAATTCGGCTGTGCAGTCTGTCTACTTCGCTTTCATTACCGCTAGATGGGGCAATATATTAAGCAACAAAAGTAGAGCTTTCCCATCTTTAACATAAAGCCAACCTGGCCTGGCTGACGCGACCCTCGGGTGAGCTGTGACCACACAGGTCTGGACACACAGGAATCCGGTTGATGCCATATTCGCTCAGAAGTTGTGCGACGGGTTTCATTCTTCTCTCAAATTGTTTTTTGGTTTTTTTGGGGGGGGGGGGGTGAACTTGAAAATGTGTTTGAAATAGAAAATTCAACTGTTGTAATGGAAGGGGGCGGCCTCGGGGGCTGTGCATGTGGGTGTTTGAGTATTATTATTGACACATTGTGCCAACAACATCAAAGAGCCATTCCAGACTCTGAAGTCAGAATGAAAACCAGAATAAAGCCAACCCTCTTCTAAAAGTTATATTGAATACCTCCTAGCCCCTTGGGGTCGCTATTACATATTTGCAGTTTGGGTGTTTGCCGGGGGAGGGAGGGAGGGAGGGAGAAGGACAAATTGATGCACTTGATTTTATTTTCCTGGATATGTGTGGCTGGGCTGACCGGCGTATGCAGTCCTATCAGTGTCGGGCGGTAGTAGTCCTCCAAAAAACTAATGCCGATATCATCTCTATTCAGTCTAGCAAATTTAATTTGATTTGAATGTCTAAATTCTGAGTAGGCACTAGGCACGCGTGTGAGATGAGCGAGGTGTCAGTTGTAAATCGAGCGCACCCAGCTCCAACATCAATAGGGAGGAGTCAGTGGTCAGCGCTCGCCACCACATTCTTATATCGCCACACACCCGGTCCGAGTGAGGAAACTCCCGAGCGGAATATTTTGCGACAGAGGATTTCTTCAATGTTCGCTAAAATAAGGAGTCCAAAAATCCAAACACCTCTGACTTGTTCTGCGTGGCATCCCAGCCGTGCACAGCTAGTCACCAAAGCAGTGGTAACCTCCAGTTTAGCCCTGCCCATTCTCACACACTCCACCGGCCTGGCTCAAGGAGGGAGGGAAAATCATACGATTGTTGATATTGTGGGTTCAATAGTTGTTGCTTTACACGTGTCACGACTTCTGGTTATTGTTTTCAGTGCAGACAGCTTTTGAAAGACTGCCCAGAATTGGTTTCGAATTTGGTAGCTCGTTAAACTGCAAGTTTGTATCCGTAGCCTAAAGAGGCACGAGTGCTCACAAGCTAGTAACGTTAGCGACACAATACAGCAGACGAGTTCCATCCCTCCAGACGTAACTTCGAGAGGCCATTCAGTGTGCCTACATGGGACTATTTCCGATAATGCATCAGCCTGTCATATTTTACCGATCAGCATTCTCGCATTGAGCAACATAACACACATTTGTAACGGGGAACCGTATAATATTTGCTTAGTAAGCTAGCCATCTTGCTAGACAGGCCAGCTTCCTTGTATCAAATAGCAAACCGTCTAGTACTAGTAGCTAACGTTAATGGTGGCTGGACTGCGTTGTCAGAACTATGGAAATGAGAACGTTAGTTTGTTTTAAAGTGCCTGTTTTTTTTTAGATTATTAGCAAACCGTATATAATTTTTGAGACATTGACTCCAAACACGGAAGCTAATAATCGTATTTAAACAAAAAAAAATGTAATTATCACATTTATGTTGGATTTGAGTTGCTGAGAGCCAACAAAAGACTCAATTTTGGATATCAATTGACGAGACGAATGATTTCTGTGTCCCTGGTTTTAACTGGATTTGGCCTCCCCCTTTTGGTTCGACGCGGGAGCAGCGGGATTTCGACGTCCCACTCATCTGTCACGTCGATATTTGTATACATTTTCCTATCCCTCCCTCCCACAACCTTTCCCCGTTTCTCTCTCCGATGCGGAGTGCTGAGTAACGCCGGCAACCAAATCGATAACGGCGGCCGGACATGCTGAAGTGTATCCCTTTGTGGCGTTGTAACCGCCACGTCGAGTCAGTGGACAAGCGACATTGTAATTTGCAAAATGTCCCCGACGAGATATTTCGCTACAGCCGCAGTCTGGAGGAGCTTCTCCTCGACGCTAACCAACTCCGAGAACTACCCAAGGTAAGCAAACAGTGATTTTCATTAGCACATTGTGGCCTATCCTGGCTATCCAAACCATTATGCATGGTCAAATCAAGGATAGCGGAATGATCTCCACTCTATCAATGCATGCAACCCCCATGGAACAGGTGGCTGATGTTTTGATTTACTTTGCCTGCTATAAACATCTGGCAACATCAGTATAATTAACTGAGCATATTAACTAACTAATCCCATCACGCAGGAACAACATACTGTTTATTTAGAAAGGGGTTTAAATGCCTTTACTTAAAATTCCAAACACCATATTGGGTGAGTGTTGTGGCTACTTTCATATTCTGGGGGCTAAGACTGTATACGCGGGAAGGTATGATGCTACCTTTGTCCTCTTATTCTTGTCAATGGTTACTCCCCATGCATGTGTCATCAAAGTAGCTGAGAGAGGAGGTGTGTACCATCAGGCTGGCTGCTCAGAGCAGCTGACAGCACATTGTCAGCTGACAGCACATTGATAACAGCAGAGAATAGGAATCAGAGGAGAAACGGGTCTCTGCCTTCCTTGGATGCTTGCTGTGTGGAGTCAAGCAGAGGAGGCTCCTGCTTCAGAGTGGAGTGGGCATATGCTGCATGATATCAAATGTGCAGACGGACTCAGCAGATGAAAGGAGTCTGCTGGCCTGCACTACGTTGCCCGCAGTAACGGCACAGGCCGGTGGGATTGGAAACCCATTCACACTACTCCTACATGACAAATGACATAAGCTCTGCTGGCATGCCCCTCATGTTTATTTTTAGGGGAGCAGGATGGTTATCTGGTTGTGCATTATGTTCACCTCCAGCTTCCAACACTCATTTACACCAGAGCACTGGGGCGTAAGAGTGACCTGAGTTTCACCTCATTATGCCGCTGTGTTCATTGTTCTGCTATGGGATAAGGGAATGGCTGTGCAAGATAATGGACATCAAGTTCATCAGAGATGTGTTGCTGCTCAGACATGGCTAGTGGTGGTGGGGAGAGTGGCACAGTCACCAGTAGTTCTTCTGTCGTGTCGACAAACCCAAGGTCATAAGAAGCTACGCTAAGATGGCAAAGTCTACTGAAGTGTGCAGGTCCACAAGAATCTCTATAGAGAGTTTGAATACCTGTGTAAGTAGTCACTTCTAGGCCTAAGTATTCTGCTTAGGCTGTTGACAGTCTACCACTTGAGTCATGCCCTGAGTCCCAGGCCATTATATTAAAATATGCAAGCGCCAGTACGTAAGGTAATCACAAATTGCATTTATTACTTAAGTTAGTAGAGAGAATGCAATTGTTCACAATCTAATCCAGTGAAAAACACAATCTGATTTGTCAACCAAGACCTCAGTTGCACTCGCTCTTAAAATGTCACTCACCTTTTGTCTGAGTTTTGTACATGGACATAACAGGGATGAGAGGGACCGTGTGTGTGGCTGTTTGTGCCGACTTGACCAAAAAGCTCTGTTTATGACTAAGCTGAGCGGGCTGAGACTTGGCTCAGGCCCCTATGTTCACTGGAGGAAGGACACAGACAAATAAAGGGAGAGGAGGGTGTTGGGGAGCAGCTCAGTGTTGCTCTAGGACTCACAAAAGCACACGCAGACATCCAGTTGTTTAATATTCAACCCGGCTGCTAGTTCGGCCAGATGCTGACTGGGGTTTCCTGACACAGATCAAGGCTGAGGTGGGGGGCTGTATCTAAGGGTGCATCGCCTGGTCTGCTTGACTCAGCATGACTGGGCCCAGTCACACGGCCTGGCGGTGCAGGGGACCGTGAGGCTGGCAGAAGGCATACACTCAGGACCACTAACACGGCACTGTATTTAGCCGAGAGACACAAATGTGGTGTGACAGAGCAGGTGGCCGTGTTGCGTGCAGACACAAAGCATATGGTCCCCTTGCCTGCATTTATAGAAAGGCTTCGGAGAGAGAGGGGGCCATCAGAGGTCAGACCCATAATATAGGCCATGTGGAGAAAACATGGCAATAATGGTGAACGCTCAAACCATTAATAGAATCGTGAGCTCTCATTCATCTCATTTGGTATCTCCTTGTCATGCTATGATGGCTATTTATGTCATCTCTAGCTCTCTACAGTTATCATAACTGTTTTTAACACACAATTTAATTTAGAATTGTTGCGCAATGATTGGCATATAAAAGCATGTTTCATTTCAGCAGCAACAGAAGCTGTAGGAGCAGCACTCACTTTGTCTGACACATTTTCGCTTCAACTAGGTTCTATCTGTATGCTCGGCTATTACCAGCTAAAGGAAACCCTGGTCTGAAGGGATAGAATTCATGGAATGGACCTGTTTGAAATAACGCCCCCCCCCCTGTGTTCAAGAACATGTTGCGTCTCAACTGAGGCCTGGCACAGCACAAAACCCCCAATCATGTGAAGGAAGGGTCTAAAATGCAGCATGTGAATATGGATATTATTTTTTTGAATTGATGTGTTTTTAGATCATTGACGTGAAAGACATGCTCCAGAACTTTGGTGATTACTATGTTTAAAAAAAAAAAATCTGTATTGGGCAGGATGTATCAATATGTAGTTCATAAATGCGTAATCTATGAGCAGAATTACTGTTTTACCTCAATTAGCCACTAAATCCCTAGTTTGAAAGCGACTTTTCTGAAAACTGTGCTGCGCCATTTTCTCCCATGTGGGCCAGCCCCCTAGCAAGTAGAGTAGAGTTCAACCAATGAGCCCTTCGCCATATGAGTGACAGCTAGCAAGAGGCACACACAGCAGAGCGAGAGAGTGAGCAATGACATGGTGCACATATCTGCACATACTGCATGTGACGTAGTGCACAATTTCTGGGAACCACTTTTTGTTCATGAACACTACTTTCAGAACTACTGGCTAAAAAGTATACAAAACTACTGCAGAATCTCTTTAAAGGTAAAAAAAAAATAATAATAGTTTGACAATGCTGTTTGTAAGCTTTTAAATGATATCAAACTTTATCTTTTCCAGTGTGGGGTATGCAAAATGGGTCAACATTGAGCACCTTTATCTCCTCAAAGTTTTGACATTCAGGTCCAAAAAGTCACTTTCTGACATCCTCTTTGGGCAAACATGCATGGAAAGTTTTGTTTGAATCCTAAGGGATGCTGTCAAAAAGCGATTGAATCCAAATGGATTTACCCCAAAGAAAAGCATCTTTTCAGTTATGATTTCAATTGCCTTTACTTTTTCAACTACTACAGACACCTCTCCAGGGAACAGCCTACGGTGGTGACCGAATGGAGAGATTGTGGGTGTTATTGCACCGCCAAGTGTTCCAGCTCTCATTGACAATAATTGGCACACTCCACCTTCACAAAAGTCACTGTGGAGATTGGCCACTCTGCAGCAAACCTAAAGCCAGTGCTCCGTACACAGACCCGATGTCTGTACCCAAGCTGTCAACTTGAGTTTTTCCAAGTCTGCTTGAGCAATGCTCAATGACATTTGGCACACACAACCCATGAGGCATTAATATTCTCCGTACAGTCAGAAGGAAAATTGGATGTACTATGCAATGAGACAAATTAGTACTATAATGGGGATTGTGCTGTGGAGGGGTAGATTTTCTTTATATGTTTTGGAAAGGGGTTTAACAGTGTGAACAGATGGAGATTCAGATGCCCTGACAGGGTCTTAGGCTCACTGTGTGTTTCTTGAGCCCCACCTGGCAACCCTAGCTTATGTGTACTGTAGGATTGCCTTTTTCAGTTAAGCATTGCATGGCAAAAATGGGAAAAATATATGTTTTATCAAATGGCTCCGGGTTCCAGGTTGTTTTTCCTGATAAGGTTTTTTCTTTCGAAATATTATTCACCATTGTATTACACTGGAAGAACAAAATTACATGTTGGAACAAGTTGTTCAACCCTATCAGCTCAAACAGAAAGCGCTACGCACAGGCTGCCTTGGCACAAAATGAGGCTTGCCTTCATAGACCTCTCTTCTGGGGTGTATTCATTACGGAAATGTTTACCGTTGAAGAACCAAACAGAAGGAAACGGAGAGGAACATACCTGAATTTGTCCAATAGAAACTATCGGTTGAATTTTAGGTGCGGTAGGGTAGCCTAGTGGTTAGAGCGTTGGACTCTAACCACTAGTAACCGGAAGATTGCAAGTTCAAATCCCAGAGCTGAGCAAGGTACATATCTGTACAAATCAGTTCCTAGGCCGTCATTGAAAATACGAATTTGTTCTTAACTGACTTGCCTAGTTAAATAAAGGTAAAATAAAAAAAATAAAATAAAAATATTTGGAATAAACTGTTTCTGATGCAAAACTATTGCAACCAGGGCATAAAATTTACTTTTTGGTCCATCAGCCACAGAGGCAGCCCCCCAATTTTTCTTTGCAAAAATTACACCAAACGGATTAGCATGCTTTGTAATGTTTCTAAAACAATGTATTACTAGTAAAACATATTACTTTGTTCCTGTGAGGTTGAGTCTGATTAGTAGAAGATTCTCTTCACTAGCAATTGAAACTCAAACAGAAAAACACCTTAGCCTAGTGAACAAAACAATGTAAATAGCCAAGAAACAAGGACAAAGTATCACTTTGTTTCAAGTAAATTAGACAAACTTTTATGCCTGTGCACAGCGCTTCTAAAAATGTATTTTTCACTCAGCTCTTCACGTGCGCACAGCCCCCAGCCAGGCAGTATATAGGATTCGTAGTTCTTTGATTTTGTGTAATTAATTTACCAGCTAGGAAACGAAACTGTGGAAATACTTTGAAAACAGCTACTGCAGCATTTGTTACTATTAATGATCATACTTGACTATTTTTATTCACAAACTGGAGCCCTGACCACCCGCCAACGTGGCTGGTGAAATAGACCCACCAATGCAGGTGGCGGGTGTTAATTCTAGGCATAATGATTACACCCCTTTACTATACAGAACCCAGAAGGACCCTTGGAGAGCGCAGTCAGGAATTCCAACTCACGCCCATGTGTTCTGGGCCCTTAACATCAAGCCCCAGCTCTGTTTTCTCATTACGCAACGCTTAATCCTCACTATTCCTTAATGCGTCTTTTGTGTTGCTGCTAAGTAGGGCTCCTCAGTGGTTTTACCAAATAACACTGCCTCCTAATGCGAATGAAAAAAAAAAACACTGAATGGAATTAGTCAGTTTCAGCACTCCTCTATCTCCAGTGTGTCTCTGAGAAGCAGAGGGTCATTAGACCTTCTCATGGGCAATCGTCTCTGTCAATGATTGAAGATGAACCGGTCATGTAAAGCGGATCGCTTATCCCCAAGCTTTTGGACAGCTTTACCTGCTCTTCCTTTTCATGCTAGCAGGGACAAGGCACTTTGCTGCATGCTGCAAAGACGAAGTGGGACAGTGCGCGAAGCGGGGCAGTTTGAGTAGGCTGCTGATATTTCGGGGTGGGGCAGTGCATCAAGTCGGGGCAGTTTGAGTAGGCTACTGATATTTCCTTGGGTTGTTTGGCATGCAAAATGACTTGTAGATCAATGACTGACAACACAGTTACATGCTTAGTTCGACATTGATGAAGCAGAAGCGTCAGTTGTCACAAAATATGATGTATTTTCTAAAGGTAGAAAGTAACATGAGCAAAATGTTAGTGAATTGCGATTTGTAACTTTCGAATCGATTTCTGACTGATGCATGCTATACTTGGATCCGTTTGGGATCTGCGGACCAATAGTAAAATCTTAAACATTTTGAATCGAGACCGATGCGAATCGGTGAATCGTTACATCCCTAATAGCGAAACATTGACAAACAATTCACACCATGAAAACAATGCACCCGGATGGACTTTGGGTCCACTTGGCTCTGCTATTACTGAATGCCATGTAACCGTTTCCATTGTTTTTCTTTTACCGATATGAGTCATTTGTTTGAGCGAAGAGCAGTCAGTCTTTCACACATCAGCATTGTGTTTTGTTTTGTTTGCAGATATGAGATCCGAACAACCACCCTTTAACCTAATGGAGGTGTACATCTTCCCTTTAATATTTCAGGAGGAACATGCCTTCAAAATGAAACCACTTCCAACCTAGCCCTCTAACAGAAAGTATCATCTTTAATGACCCACGGGGGCTCCACTTAAAAATATACAGAACTCCCCCCCCCCCCCCCAGAAGTTCAGCATTAAAGTATATCCTAATGTTTGGCCAGGCATAAGAAATGGTTCTCTGCCAGAATCTCTAGACCTATCCTAGGCCTACACTGTGCAGATCCTGATTCCATAAAGTGCTGTACAGATTTGTATTTTCCCCTCTATTCCAGCCTCTGTGACTCTGTTAGCTGAACTAGGCCATGACTGGTGATAAATCACACCTGCCACTGGTCCTCCCTGCGGTAAACCCACATTAGTTCCCCCCTTCCCCTGGCTCCGTCTGTCTCTCAAGGCAGTAAGTTTCCCAGAAGCATGGGAAAGTTTTCCAAAGGACTCTTCCTTTAGTCTGCATTTCTTTTGATGTAGTTTGGTTTTATGGATCTCTCAAGGCTGACATTGAGACTGCTGCTGAGAGAGAAGTCTGCACTGGCCAATCCTTAAGTCAAATCAAAGTCGGACGTCCTCATTGTGTGTGTGTGTGTGTGTGTGCACAATCCGAAAGCTGTGTCCCACTTCTGAGAAGAGCCAAGTATGTGAAAGGTAACCAGAAGTGAGGAGCCAGTGGAGAAGCATTGTGAAGAGGTAGAGGTCCCTCTAATGCAATAGCACATTCAACAGGTTCCTTTGTCTGAGATGATGACCAGCTGGTCCCACATCCTGCCCCGCCCTTCCATTTGGAGATGTTTTTTATTTATTCCGGAGATGGATTAACCCCCCCCCCCCCCCCCCCCCCAGACCACAGAACAGCCAGACGGGCTGAGTGATGGTGTCGGGTGGAGAACATCCAGCCAGGGAGGCTGTCTTGGTGCTAAGAGCCCTGCAAGCCCTAGGGAGATACTGCTGCAGGTGTGGTGCGTGTGCGCAGACTAACCCTCCCGTAGAAGTCGTACCTTTTTTTCCCTGGTAAACAGATTACACCGAAACCAGCCTGATAGTAATTATGCCTCTTGTAAATCTCAAGACTTTCCTCCTGCACTCTGCCCCTCAGTCACCACCACCAAGGTAAACAATGGGCCATGGCGGTGGTGGCGGGAGGCTGGTGTTAGCGATAGCAGAGAGCATCTGTGTGCATGGATGGTGCGCACCGATAGGAATGATGTGCCATAGGACCACTAGCTAACTACACAGAGCCAGGGATTGGGGGACATGGACTCATGGTGGCCTCGCAATGTGACACCATTCTCTCACGCTCTTTGTTTCTCTGTGCGTTGGTTTGGGTATTTAAAGACAATTTTAATGTCAAAGTATTTGTTGTCCTCAGTTTAACCCAGAGGGCCCTCTGTATTGCCACTTTTGAAATCCATAGCTTAGGGCCTAATTAATTTATTTCAGTTGACTGATTTCCTATTATGACGTGTAACAGAAGTCTTTGAAATTGTTGCATGTTGCGTTTATATTTTTGGCTCAGAGTAGCTTATATGCGTCCATGAATAATAAGCATCAACTAATGAGATGGGCAGGAGATATGCCATTGATTTTCTGCGATCACACAATAGAGCCCACCCATAAATCCTGTACCATTGTAGCAAGAACACTGCAATGAAAGTGTTTTGCTCTGAGCACTGAAGCCTTTTGCATAATGTCTGTGTCCCGCTACGTCACAGTTGGTCACTCTGGTTCTTGGAAATCTGTTCAAAATGGTTTGAAAAGGGCAGCTAGAGTTATTCCTGAAAAGTGTTGACAGGGTGTACAGCATTGTTTTTAATCCAACACATTTTGTTGTAGTACTACAGTAAGAGTTAACTTTTGCAAACAACTATTATTCTCTCCTACTTTTCTGTTTGAGAGGTGGCTTAAAGCCAGGCTTGTGAGTGACTAAGTACTGTATTGTATCTTTCTGAGTAGGAGTGTGTATACTGTGAGTAATTAACCCAGCATGGCCCTCTGAGCTCTGTAGTACATGATGCCAGCAAGAGGAAATGCAGGAATGACTGGAATCTGAAGCAATCTGCCTGCCCTGCCGTCTGTGCGCCTGAACTCTCCCTCAACCACACTGATCCTAGTTAGTCTACATTCCTGGCTGAACGGGCCACACACACAGAGACCTTTACGCCTGCTACTAAGCCACGCGCGCACACACCGTTTTACGTGGTGCACACTAGAGACAATCACACATCGACAAACACAGAGAAGCTACATACAAATGCACATGTTCCCGAGAACTTCCAACAGAGGCACATTTTTCTTCAACTAATCAAACTTCACTATTTTTGGCAGTATTAAAATGAAGGCTCTCTAATTCTCATTATACTTTAATTAAGCCGGCCTCCTTACTCCAGGGGGTTTCACACAACCGGAGCCTGGGTAAGGAGCAAAGCTGGCAGAATGTAGGAGACATTTAGACTAGAGGTCGACCGATTAATCAGAATGGCCGATTAATTAGGGACGATTTCAAGTTTTCATAACAATCGGAAATCGGTATTTTTGGACACCGATTTGACCTTTTTCTTTATTTAACTAGGCAAGTCAGTTAAGAACACATTCTTATTTTCAATGACGGCCTAGGAACGGTGGGTTAACTGCCTCGTTCAGGGGCAGAACGACAGATTTTCACCTTGTCAGCTCGGGGGATTCAATCTTGCAACCTTACAGTTAACTAGTCCAACGCTCTATCCACCTGCCTCTCATTGCACTCCACGAGGAGACTGCCTGTTACTCGAATGCAGTAAGCCAAGGTAAGTTGCTAGCTAGCATTAAACTTATCTTATAAAAAACAATCAATCAATCATAATCACTAGTTAACTACACATGGTTGATGATATTACTAGTTTATCTAGTGTGTCCTGCGTTGCATATAATCGATGCGGTGCGTATCGTTGCTCCAATGTGTACCTAATCATAAACATCAATGCCTTTCTTAAAATCAATACACAGAAGTATATATTTTTAAACCTGCATTTTTATCTAAAAGAAATCCAGGTTAGCAGGCAATATTAACCAGGTGAAATTGTGTCACTTCTCTTGCGTTCATTGCACGCAGAGTCAGTGTATATGCAACAGTTTGGGCCACCTAATTTGCCAGAATGTTACGTAATTATGACATAACATTGAAGGTTGTGCAATGTAACAGGCATATTTACACTTATGCCACCCGATAGATAAAATACGGAACGGTTCCGTATCTCACTGAAAGAATAAACGTCTTGTTTTCGAGATGATGGTTTCTGGATTTGACCATATTAATGACCTAAGGCTCGTATTTCTGTGTGTTATTATGTTATAATTAAGTCTATGATTTGATAGAGCAGTCTGACTGAGCGATGGTAGGCACCAGCAGGCTCGTAAATATTCATTCAAACAGCACTTTCGTGCGTTTGCCAGCAGCTGTTTATGACTTCAAGCCTATCAACTCCCGAGATTAGGCTGGTGTAACCGATGTGAAATGGCTAGCTAGTTTGCGGGGTGCGCGCTAATAGCGTTTCAAACGTCACTCACTCTGAGACTTGGAGTAGTTATTCCCCTTGCTCTGCATGGGTAATGCTGCTTCAAGGGTGGCTGTTGTTGTGTTCCTGGTTCGAGCCCAGGTAGGAGCGAGGAGACGGACGGAAGCTATAGTGTTACACTGGCAATACTAAAGTGTCTATAAGAACATCCAACAGTCAAAGGTTAATGAAATACAAATGGTATAGAGAGAAATATTCCTAATAATAACTACAACCTAAAACTTCTTACCTGGGAATATTGAAGACTCATGTTAAAAGGAACCACCAGCTTTCATATGTTCTCATGTTCTGAGCAAGGAACTTAAACGTTAGCTTTCTTACATAGCACATATTGTACTTTTACTCTCTTCTCCAACACAGTTTTTTTGCATTATTTAAACCAAATTGAACGTTTCATTATTTAGTTGAGGCTGAATTGATTTTATTGATGTATTATATTAAGTTAAAATAAGTGTTCATTCAGTATTGTTGTAATTGTCATTATTACAAATTTAAAAAATAAAAAAGGAATCGGCTTATTAATCGGTATCGGCTTTTTTTTGGGTCCTCCAATAATCGGTATCGGCGTTGAAAAATCATAATCGGTCAACCTCTAATTTAGACATAGCTATTCAAAGAGTTGCATGGTTTAATCAGCCCTGTTTGGTAATAAGATGGTTAATCCCGCCCAACATAGGACCCAGGAAGACTACTCAGCCTACACTATGCTTTGGAAATTATACAGGAAGGCTGTCAATACTCAACTAGACAGCATAATGTTTGAGGGGTTAGTGCATGTTTGCAGATGTAACACTTTTATGATAATGTGGATACCATTGGTCAACAGTAAGGATTCTTCAATAGTCTTTGTCATTCAATGAAGCGACTGGTTTTCGTGGTTTTTCATTGAGAAATACTGCACCAAACATCTTAGTTAGATGTAAAATTCCACGACTAACCTCTCCTCTGCAAAAATGTCAAAATTAATGACAGATTTCTTGAGTGTTTTTTAAGCGATGGAATTGTAAGGGTCTCCTCCCTCCCAGCCTCTCTTGCTCCTTGTCCTCTGTTAGTCCCATCCTGTTAGTCCTGGACAGTGCAGCTGCTGGAGGGCCCTGACATGGAGCTTAGAAGTTCTGGCAGCCACTACACTAAAGTGTACACGTTAACCTGCTGTACTGAGGCAAGCCTTGACTGTGCTGAGACCCTGTTTGACCCCCAGCTAGCACCTTACCTCCCATCTCTTTGTTGTCAGCACTTACACCAAAAATGGTTGATGATAATGTCAAAGTATGTGCACCGTTGGGGCATTTTCATTTACGCACAGACTGACGCCCTCTAGTTCCTCATAATCCTTCTCACCACTTATATCAGAGGCCTTCTGGTCAGTATAGGGTGACGTTTTCCCTAGATGCTGATCTTGGGTTAGTATTTTCCCCCGCTAATGGTTAAGGTTAGGATTTGGGAGTGAAGCTGATTATTGGAGTGTTTCAGTGCACAAACCAGGTAGAAAGAACATGTTCTGGACTGAAAACGGCACTAATTTAAACACATGTAGATGGAAGATCGTGTACTTATCTGTGGGACATCACACACTCACACACTGGGGAAGTGGGCTTCCTGGCCGTGATCCTCTTCTGAGTCGTTCTGGATGGGTGTGTGGAGCCACTACTGTAATTATACTGGCTTCATAATAGCAATTCATGGAGTTTCACTGGGAGCCTGATTTTTAGTGCCACGATCTTGTTAAACTGTACCACATCAGTGTTACTCAATGGCATTACATCGCTTCACGAACTGTATTGCTCTGGCCTCGCCTATCTCCAAAAGGCTCGATTCACAATCACATAAACACACGAGGGTCAATGCAGTCAAAGCTTTAATGCCAGATTATAGCATATCTGCATAGACTAGCTAGTAGTGGTTTTGTAACAGTTTCCACTGATATTCAATACAGGAAGCTGCATGTTATCTTCTGCCCCAGATAAGCTTGGTCATACTGAAGGAAAGAATAATCAATACTTAGTCATTCAGTCACTCAGTCCTCCAGCTCAAGCCATAGTGTCTGTCTAATCATGGATGTTGCTGGCTGCATCTTTTCCTTCCCTCCAATCCAAGCGCTGGTTTCCAGGGAGATGGTTCATTAATTGGGACCTTCCTTGGGATTCATTGAGCTGGGAATTCTGTTGTTTACCCAGCGTATCTAGGAGACACCAACCCTTCACACCACACCCTCTATTCAAGAGCATAGCATGTTGTGCCTCAAACAATGGTGGGCACTACACAAAAACCTCAGTAAAATGGGGTCTAAGCTACAACATATGCAAATATGAAAAAAATCTTGAGTTTACGTGTTTTTAGATCATTTACGTTTAGGGTTAAATTATTGTTTTTTTATAAACAAAAAAATAAAGTATAAAATAGTTTTGACAACCCTGTTTGTAAGCTTTTTAAATCGAGTGGTCACCAACATTTTGAGTCAAGATCACTTTGAGTCAAATTGGACAACGAGATCCACCGCTCAGATATGACTTAAAAACATAAGCCTATGCGGCATTAACCAATTAAAAGCTGTTCTGTAGCAATGAGGTTTGTGCAGTAAGCCATAGGCCCAATACATTATCACTGCATATTGGCTACGCTTGTATTGCCCTGCCAATGTTCTTCTCAGAACATTTTGAAATGGTTATTAAAACATTTTAGGTATATGATCACACTGGGAATAGATCATTTGTTCTATTACTTGTGAGCCACAACTGAGTAAGTATAATAATTAGTTCATTTTTTTACTGGACTGTTGGCCTGCATCTGATGGTCAGTCTGAGGGGAGGGAGGGAGCAGTGGTGAGAGTGCCTCTCACCCCACTCACCGTCCCTCCTCTTCCAGCTAATGGTGAAACTTAAGTCGCACTGCATTACTTCTGCCTCATGCTTAAATTCATGTTGCTCGTATGACCAGAGAGAAATGAAATATTTCTTGATATTAAAAAGACAAAAGCCGCAAATAATGATAACGCAAGCTTATCGAAACGCCCATTTTATGGTTTATAAAAGTGTTGACAGTGCTGAATAATAAACTTAAACATGAAATTACTCAAATAGCAGCTCTTTGCCTTGATCGACTGGTTGGTGATTGTTTTTTTAAATATCAATTTTAACCGTTTATCTTTTTGTATTGTGGGGTATGCAAAATAGGTCAACTTTTATCTTTTAAATGTTTTGGCATTCCGTTCCAAAAAGTGACTTTCTGGGCACTGCTACAGTGGGCAAATATGTATTTTAGGTTTCGTTCAAATCAAAAGGGATGCTGTCAATAGGGATGGGCATTTGAACTTTTTGGTTTGAGTACTCGCATGAAAATAAAGAAGCACTGGAAAAAAATGTGCGCATTTATCTATATGCCAACAGTGCGCAACAATACCGACATTATCATAACCATTACATATTATGAATCCTAATTTATCATAACCATTGCATATTATGAATCCTAATTGCAAAATTGCCTCAGATAGGTGTGTGTGTGTGTGTGTGTGTGTGTAAACTTCCCTTTTTCAGGACCCTGTCTATAATACATAAAAACCCAAATAACTTCACAGATCTTCATTGTAAACTGTTCCCCATGCTTGTTCAATGAACCATAAACAATTAATGAACATGCACCCGTGGAACGGTCGTTAAGACACTAATAGCTTGCAGACAGGAGGCAATTAAGGTCACAGTTATGACAATTTAGGACACTAAAGAGGCCTTTCTATTGACTCTGAAGAACACCAAAAGAAAGATGCCCAGGGTCCCCGCTCATCTGCGTGAACGTGCCTTAGGCATGCTGCAAGGAAGCATAAGGACTGCAGATTGTCTACAGGGAGACAGGACGGACAGCTGATTGTCCTCGCAGTGGCAGACCAGATGTAACAACACCTGCACAGGATCGGTACAGCCTAACATCACACCTGCGGGACAGGTACAGGATGGCAACAACAACTGCCTGAGTTACACCAGGAACGCACAATCCCTCAATCAGTGCTCAGACTGTCCGCAATAGGCTGAGAGAGGCTGGACTGAGATTAATAGGCTAGGATATTTGTCATGCAACGGACCTATGACTGAACACACACTTGCATCATTAGCACAGAGACAGAGCAGGCTGGACAGAGAGAGAGGCAGAAGCATGCTCATATGTTTTGGAAATCTCCTATCTTGCATGCTTTGCAAATTCACCAAGAAGACTAGTTTGCCTCTTCCTCTGGTTTTATTCGATTTACACAACTTCCCCAGGCCTTTTATAGCCTATGCTATAACACGGAAAATCAGGGGTGCAATTCTCGTTTTAGAAGTGGGGGGTGACATAACCTGGCAGGGGGTCCTGCCTCAGATTTTTTGGGGGCATCTGAAGCTAATTTCCTACATTTCTACTAGGGCTGTCCCCAACAAAAAATCTTGGTCCACCAAGAGAGGTATTTTCTTTTGACCAATTGATTAAACTGTGTATTTTCCCATATAGACACACCCTAAAATCAAGTGCATTCGGAAAGTGGTCAGATCCCTTTTCAACATTTTGTTACGTTCTGGCCTTATTCTAAAATCTACACACAATATCCCATAATGACATAAGTATTCACACTTTGGTAGGAGATATAAAATTGAGCTCCAGTGCATCCTGTTTCCATTGATCATCCTTGATCACACCTACTGTATGATAGCTAGCAATTTAATTAGTTAACTAACGTTAGCCTGCCTAGTTGGAATTTCTGAAGGAAAATGTTTTACTTCTACCATTTCCAAAAGATAGCCAAACAAAAACATAATTACTTTTACGAGACGTGTTTCTGCCGTCATGTGCATTAGTAGCATGATTTCTAACTTATTTACATTTGTTTTTACTTACACCCGTATGTTGACTTCTCCATTATAACGATGAGGTTTTACATTTTGGCTGACTTTTTAAACATTTGTACAATCATCACATTTAATTATGGGGCGTTTCGGGCCCCGAAAATGAACATAATTGTACGCTCGCAAACTCGATCAAAAACAAAGGCTGAGGGGCTTACACTGCGAACTTTCCCTTTTTTGGCTAATCGTTTGGACTGACGTCCAAGATGGTGACCGGGGATTCCCCCAAGGGCATAAGGCGAGGGTAGGTGGACGAGGCTGTGTCTTCTATGAGTTTGAAACTCAGCCAGGCTCTCTAGTCTCTCTATGGTCTGAACCTCCAAGACATACCATTCACCCAGTCCATAGGAGCTGTCCTAGGGAGCTCAGCCAGCACGACCTGTGTCTGCAAGCCAGAGTTTGTCCTTGGCCTCTAACAAAGTTACAAACAAGCACATCTAAATATGGAGCAGTTTTTTTTTATGGGGACAGGCAGTGTTTCTAATATCTGTGGACTACGTGATGGGGATAAACTAGAACAAAAAATAGTTGACGCTGGATTTTGCCTTCCTCTTGATCTGAGTTTATGCCCTTTCGTGCTGTTTTGATTAAAAAAATCTATATCTACATATAATCAGAGTGTTACATGCCAACATGCGTCTTAGGTCATGGTATTAAGGAAAAGCCGTATCCACCACATTTTCATTTTCTGCAGCGCCATAACATCGTCTACATACGTGATAACGTCGTACTTTTGAGCAAGAAAATACTCTCCCCCTGGCTAGAAACTAGTTGCAGGTTTTAAAAATCCCTTTTGAATGAAGAAAATGTTCCCCTGTGATGTCACAGAGAATCATTTTTTTAAGGACGTTTATCATTTTAACCACAGATCAGAGAAATATATGTGGACACTGGTATGGTGCTGAATGAATGAGTTTGGAAAGTGTGCTGCATTTTTTTAACCTACTTTTTGTGAGTCGGCAGTGGGGTAATGTGAGGAGCACTATTAGGGGTTTGAATCTGGGACTACTTGGTGTAGGCAGGGTGCATTCCTCCATGCAGGCCTGAGTCTGTCTGGGCTATGTGTAGCCTGCTGCGGGAGACTACTGGGAGCCTGGGAATGTGGATGCTGCCTTCGAGCCACTGACACTCAGGCACATGATCCTGTGAGGTGGCCACTGCAACCTGGACACACAATGAGGCTTTGTACCTGTCCGAGGCCAGGATGGCACGTACACACACACACACACACACCTTTAACTCTGAACATCAGCACTGGAATATCAGCTCGAGTCACACGCAATCACTACATGTCTCCATCAAGGCCATTGAGAATGTTCTTATTGGTTACAGTCATGAGTTGACCTAGTTCTGTGGGATTCTGGGTTGTCCGTAATGAGCAGCAAAGCTCTGCTACTCGAACCAAGTCCTGTGGGCCCCAACATTATACATCGGGTTAGGGCCGGGTAGGGCATCTATTAAAAAAATGAATTAAAAAAACGTACTTTTCCCCCCCTCATTTAAAAAAAATAAATATTATCAATAACTGGGGCTCGGGCGTCACTAAATTGATCATTAACTTTTTGAAGCTGAACGTTTCATCGTGCTCTGCTGTGCAGTACATGTCATGGTATCAGAAGTGCTTCAATGTCATCAAACATAAGACCAGAACATTGTCTGAGTCCACAGGAGAGATTATTTTACCATAAATAATAATGTTCCTTGAGTTTTGTTGGAGTTTAGAGTGACAAAGTAGACAGAGAGTAGTTAGCTGTAAACTGTCTCCTCATTGAGCAGAACAGCAAGCAGAGGCATTGCTATGGAAACTCACACAAGCAGTGCACATGCAGCTCAGGGGGCGTGGGACAGTCAGACGAGCAGCTAATGGATACTAAATGGAGGAAGCTATTTCTGATTTTAGGTTTGGGCAGGGCCTTAAATTTGGCAGAGGCAATCAAGCCTGGGTAGGGTAGGGCCTGAACGTCGCGGGCATTGGTAGGGCTTAAAATTCATGCCCTTGCGGAATTCTAGTGCACAGTACGTGTTAGTGAGACTCACAGGTTTGGGGTGAGGCATCTTAAAGTGCAACAGTAACGTGAGGAGCTGATGACAATTATCACCTTACAACTCTACCACCACAGCCAGTCTCACAAAACTTTTCTCTATTTGGCTACATATCTATGTGCATCTAATGGCTAATCTCTTCATTTAGCTGCCTATCAGATTTCTCGGGGATGATAAGCCTCTGGTTATGTCCCAAATGGCACCCTATTCCCTATATAGTGCACTACATTTTACTGGGGACTTAGGGAATAAGGTACCATTTGGGAAACATGCATACTGTGTATTCAGCGCTGGCTCAGCCGTAACTCTTAGGGTCTTTTGATCAGGGCACGAGTTGACAGCGGGCTGCCCGGACAGGAAGAGCCCCTGTGTTAAACAATGCCCGGGCAGGCAGCGCCAGAGTGACCGAGAGGGATCACACACATGCACACACACACTGCTGCCTGTCTGTAGTGGTAGTCTGTCCGACTGACTAACGCAAACCGGATCTGGCCCGTCCAGGAATGAGCCAAACATCCTCAGGAGGCCAATAAACAATAGGGACGGGTGGCTTTGTGTCACGTCTGTGGGAACAACGGAGGGGGGGGGGGGGGGGGGGGGCTGTTGTCTTCTGTCCTGTCCACCTACTCCCTGACCTCCCCGTGTACACTTATTTATTCCTCTTGTGTGAGTGCGCAGTTGGCAGGTTTTGGTACTGGCGTTAAGCTCTCCAGAAGGCATAGTGAGAATGGACACATCCAGTCAGTTTGACAATGTTGTGCTTTTTAATATTTGTCCCATTGTGATCTGGGCTTATTAGGTTATTATAATAATGAGTGGTCTAAAGCAGACTAGGTCTATAGGTGATGGCTAATTTGCAACAGCAGCAATTGTGCTGCGGTGTTAGTGATGATGGTGGAAAATGTTACATATAGCAATATTATTATGGAAGTTAAAATATATATACACTGGTCAGTTTATTTGGTACACCCATCTAATACAGTGTTAGACCCCCCTTTGCCTTAGAACAAGCACATTTTTTCTGGGCATTGAAACATTTTGACCTAACGTGGGCCCTGAAAACATACCACCGCCACCAGCCTGCACAATTTAAATCCGGCAGGATGGGGCCATGGACTCATGCTTCTCACGCCAAATCCTGACTCAACAACAGATTCTGTGCATCCAACTTTGTCTCAACAGTTTGGGGAAGGCCCTTTCCTGTTTCAGCATGACAATGCCCCAGTGCACAAAGCGATGGCCATACAGAAATGGTTTGTCGAGATCGTTGTGGAAGAACTTGACTGGTCTGCGCCGAGCCCTGATATAGGCCGTTACGGTGACCGTGTTACCGCCACACGAGTCATGACCGCAGTCAAATTCCATGTGACCGTTTAGTCACTGTAATTATGGGCTCCCTAGTGGCGCAGCGTTCTATGGCACTGCATCTCAGTGCTTGAGGCGTCACTAAAGACACCCTCGTTGGATTCCAGGCTGTATCACAACCGGCCGTGATTGGGAGTCCCATAGGGCGGCGCACAATTGGCCCAGCTTCGTGCGGGTTTGGCCGGTGTAGGCCGTCACGGTAAATAAGAAGTTGTTCTTAACTGACTCGCCTAGTTAAATAAAGGTTACACACACCACACTGACCAAAAAGTTATTTTGTTGGCATTTTACATATGTCCCCATTACCAGTAAAACATAATCAGAACCTATTTCTTTCACTTATCCAACATATTCATGCTTCGCATATTCCTCTTTGATTTAGAAGATACTGTTGCACAAACAACATGCTGATTTTAAGTTCTTGTGACTAGCGGAACCCTTGACAACATTCAGCTGAAAAGGCAGTGCGTGAAATTCAAAAATATTTTTTTGAAATATGTAACTTTCACACATTAACAAGTCCAATACATCAAATGAAAGAAACTTCTAGTTAATCTACCCATCATGTCTGATTTCAAAAAGGCTTTACAGCGAAAGATAGGAGTCACAAAAAGCAGAAATATAGATTTAATTGAATCACTAACCTTTGATGATCTTCATCAGATGACACTCATAGGACATCATGTTACACAATACATTTTACACAATACATAAATTTACACAATACATACATTTATATCCAAAAATCTGTTTACATTGGCCCGTTACGTGCAGTAATGTTTTGCTTCCAAAACATCTGGTGATTTTGCAGATCGCCACATCAAATCCCAGAAATACTCATAATAAACATTGATAAAAGATATAAGTGTTATTCACAGAATTAAAGATAGACTTCTCCTTAATGCAACCGCTGTGTCAGATTTCAAAAAAACTTTACGGAAAAAGATCTGAGTACGGCGCTCAGAGCCCAATCCAGCCAAAGAAATATCCGCCATGTTGGAGTCAACAGAAGTCAGAAATAACATTATAAATATTCACTTACCTTTGATCTTCATCAGAATGCACTCCCAGGAATCCCAGTTCAACAATAAAATGTTTGATTGTTCCATCAAGTCCATAATTTATGTCCAAATAGCCACTTGTTGTTAGTGCGTTCAGCCCAGTAATCCATCTTCATGAGGAGCGAGCACTAGGTCCAGACAAAGTCGAAAACTTCCGTTACAGTTCGTAGAAACATGTCAAACGATTTATGGAATCAATCTTTAGGATGTTTTTAACATAAAACTTCAATAATGTTCCAACCGGAGAATTCCATTGTAGAAAAGCAATGGAACGAGAGTTAACTCTGTCGCGCGTCACGCGCCTGAGACACTCTGCCAGACCACTGACTCAAAGAGCCCTTATGATGCTTTTCATCCAAAAGTGAAAATGCTGCCCCCTATCCCAAACAGGTTTAAGCCTCCACCAGTACTGGTATCAGGCTATATTAGCTAGCTATGTTTGTGCTGACTCTGTACTTTTATTAGCTAGTTAGCTAGCCAGCTAACTAGGGATTAGCAGTAGCAGTAGTGGTTAACACGATTTAGCATAACTTGTCTACAAAATACAAATTAGCTGTTTGCAGTTGTAAGAAACACAACTAATATTGTAATTATAGAATTTTGTGGATTTATATTAAGATCAAAGTGGAAACAACATCGTTGTTATCAACATTGTTGCATGTGCTGCATTGACCATGCAGACTGAACAAAAGTGTCTTGTGGTCAAGCAACAACAAATGCTCCTCTGACTAGGCAAGTCAGTTAAGAACAAATTCTCATTTTCAATCACGGCCTAGGAACAGTGGGTTAACTTCCTTGTTCAGGGGCAGAACGACAGATTTTTTACCTTGTCAGCTTGGGGATTCGATCTTGCGACCTTTCGGTTACTAGTCCAACGCGCTAACCACTGCCGCCCAATAGGGTGTCATTTG
Organism: Oncorhynchus mykiss; assembly: GCF_057628025.1. Classification (NCBI taxonomy): domain Eukaryota; kingdom Metazoa; phylum Chordata; class Actinopteri; order Salmoniformes; family Salmonidae; genus Oncorhynchus; species Oncorhynchus mykiss. The sequence continues at coordinate 37,594,264 of NC_143032.1, forward strand.
TGACGCAACTGAAGTGCTTTACACCACTGTCTATTTGTATTCCGAGTCCGCATTGAGTCTAGGATACATTATTGCTTATTGTCTAATCATTTTGAAGCATTAAAACTTAACAAGTGTGAAGATCTAGGTGACATTTTGTGGCAGATTTTTAGGCCTATATCTTTATCCGAAACCAATCCCTATTCTGGAGCTGACTGAGGGTCATTTCCATTTAAAAGGACCCATGAGCACCCGCGTGAAGTTCATAAGACCATGTCAAATGAAAGCGGAGACTATCTTTTTTTAAAATTAAGGTATATACTGAACACATATAAACGCAACAAGTATAGTGTTTGTTTCATGAGTTGAAATAAAAAATCTCAGAAATTGTCCGTACAAAAAGCTTATTTCTCTCAAATTGTGTACACATTTGATTATATCCCTGTTAGTGAGCATTTCTCCTTTTTGCCAAGATAATCCATCCACCTGACAAGTGTGGCACATCAAGAAGCTGATTAAACAGCATGATCAGCACACAGGTACACCTTGTGCTGGGGACAATAAAATACACCCCTGCACCCCTGCTCCATAGATTAGGGCCTAATTTATTTATTTCAATTGACTGATTTCCTTATACGGACGGTAACTCAGGAAAATCTTTTAAATTGTTGCATGTTGCGTTTATTTTTGTTCGGTGTAAGATAAATATTACTAAAGGTACATTGACAAAAAAAAAATGTGGGCTTGTGGCAGCTGAATAAAAATATTTGTAACCCACCAATTCCATTTAGTCTTTGATATACTGAATCAGCAAATAAATAAAAAAGGCTAAACTTATTTGGTTGTTATGTTGCAATGTTATAGGCTACGTCAAGGTTGGTCAACCATCCTCCAGGAGAGCTAATGGGTGTGCAGGCTTTTATTCCAGTCCCCCTCGAACAATCCATATTTTAGAAATGAGCTGCTCAACTCAACCTTGTGTGTTTTGAGCAGTGCTTGATCAAAGCTTGCACACCCAGTAACTCTCCAGACTGAGGGTCTACCACGTGTTTTGTATAGTTGCCTAACATGTACTTCTTTGAAGGGTGTTAGGTGCCTTGCATAACAACAGGAGATGGTACATGGGATCAGAGAGCAGCCTCCCAGTGTCCATACCACATTACACACACTTTCTTTTTATACGTTCATAGAGACGCCAGGAATTGTTGGTCATGGAAATTTGGTTAAAAGTAATGGAGAAGTCTTGAAATTCCATCTGTCAAAATGTGTATGAACCCTGGCCTTGGTATAGGCTCTGAGATTAAACAGTCTATGATGTCACGCACCTATTGCAAAGCAATAGTCTACCCAACCCATACTGTCAAACATTTAAAATGACTTTTGAGCATGGATAAATGGTAGCCTGATATTTGTTGTGCGGATCTGACATGACGAAACCCAGTGGGTACCCAGGCTGTTGATAGGTAGCTCCACGGCGAATCAACGGTCTTGGTGGTGTCGATACAATTTGGTACCCCGATTTCCCTGACGAGCAGGTACTTCTCAAGGCACCGCCTTATCCTCGACTCTCATACCCCAACAGTTTGGGGCACAAGCCTCCATGCAATGCCCTATCGCCGCAGGACCTATGGGTGATCACCACCTTGAGTCTCGAACGTAGGGGGGACAAGCACACCTACAATGTGTGAAGTCCCGCTCTCAGGCAAGCCTGAGTAGTGCCCGCTAATGGTCAGCCATGCCATTCCACTATATACTCCAAGGAGTGTGGAGAGAGCTCCCACCATAACGTGTAGAGTCTCGACTCAGGTGACCCTGAGCCCTGGTAGTACCGACCGCATGACACAGGCCATCCCCGTTTAGTGTTCCCTCTCAGTGGGCAGCGTTCAATTTAAACGGTTTGGGATTGTCCAGACAAGCAGGGACCGCAAAATGATTTGTTTTGTCACAGATATCTGTGATCAGGCTGATACTACATGACGCTTAATCAGCCGGTTCCATTATTCTGGACCGCCACTTCCAGCCGGAGCTGTCATTTATGCCATCATTCTCTGATTGGCTGCCTGCCGGGAGACAGGCTTCGTGTTCAAGACCTCCACTGGAAATCATTGAGTTGGATGTGACCACCACCATAAATGATAGCGGAGGGCCCCATATGCAGAACCCTCTTTACAGCGGACCAGTACCGAGGCAGATCTTGTTTTATGTTATCGACACCTGCTATAGGTGAACTACGGGTAGGGGCTGGAGGGGCCCCACCTGGGGTCGCGGACAGCCCGTACACGAGAAGGAGACGCCGGGCCCCACATGCGCCAACATACCGGGACCCCCCCCCTCCTCACCATGCCAGCCCACCCAAACGACAACATCGTCAGCCCTTCGGTCTTCGCCCTGAACGGACTTCATGCGTGAGGGGAGCGTGGGCTCAAGCATGTACCCATGCGAGCCCTCACTCGAACCCCCCACATCAGCCGGCCCAAAGCAGTTGGATGGCCCTCGGATTAAAGTAAAATAGCCACCTCTGTCGGGTGTCGCACGGTTAGGGGTTGAAGAAGCCCTACTAGAGGGCTCCTCCCTTACCTCACCGTGCTAACCCGCCAGAGATGGCAATCACAGCAAAATAGCCACCTCTGTCGGTGTCGCACGCGTAGGGGTTGAAGAAGCCCTACTAGGGGGCTCCTCCCTTACCTAACCCGCCAGAGATGGCAATTCTGTCCTTCCCTCTAGTCCACTCCCCACTACAGGGGTGTACTTCGACTTGGGTAGCGCCCTCTCTTCGACTGAACCTCATGCAGAGTTCGTAATAACCCCTCGAGTCCGGGGCTGAAATCGATCACTGGGCAGAAATCACATCGCGTCATCACCCACCTTGGGCCTTCGCAATGCTTTGTTTTAATTAAACAGTCGGATTCCCCTGGTCTGCACCAGTTCTAAGTCAGCTGCTAGGCGCCGGCCCGAGGCAACCCGCCGGAGACCCCGCGTAAACGAGGCCAGCGAGCACCATAGCTGGGGAGATCCGCGAGAAGGGCCCGGCACGCGTCCAGAGTCGCCGCTGCCAACCACCAACCAAACCCCCACCGATCCACCTTCGGAACGCCGACGGACACCACCCCAATGAACCCCCATAAGCAGCCCCTTGCGAGACCACAAACGAGAGCCCACGAGATGGGCCGCACAACGAACTTCCAGCAGTGGCGAGAGAAAGGAGGCGGAGCAACTGCTCCCCCAGCCGCGGCTCGAGCCCAGCCCCGCTTCGCACCCCAGCCCGACCGACCCAGCCCTTAGAGCCAATCCTTATCCCGAAGTTACGGATCTGACTTGCCGACTTCCCTTACATACATTGTTCTAACATGCCAGAGGCTGTTCGTCATGTCATGCAATATGATTATGATTTTGGCCTGTATAATAAAAGTGAAAGAAATATATTGGGCGACATGCGGTATTTGGATATCCTTACCAACGGCAAATGCATCCGCTTTATCATTAGGCCAACGTTTTGTTTTAATTAGCCTACCACTATTAGAGTTCCTGTGAATCAAACACCTCCATTTCCCCCCCAAATAACAATATTTGCTTGCAGTACAGTTGATCAACCACTAACTTGTGGATGCGCATGGTCTGTCGTTTGCGTGGAGATACGCACACTATTCCGTCATGTTCAAAATGGATAAATGCCAACCTTTGCGGGAAAATTATCGCGCGCAAGGTTGTCTTTTTTTTTTGTACCCAGGCACCATTGATAAATGAGGACACTGCCCTGCACAGCCTGCTTGTTTTATTAAAGATCAACACACACAAAGAAGGACAAAACGTGCTGTTCTGTTCTCAGAGGGCCAGGGGCCTGCCTTAATACTAGCAGGGGAAACCTAGATTGCATCCCAAATGGCACCCCATTTCGTATATAGTGCACTACTTTTGACCAGAGCCCTATGGAGGCTCAGCGAACGAGTAACACAAATAGGCTCATCATGACTATGCAATAAATGGTACAGCATGTTCTGTGAAATCAGCTCACTCCGAGTCTGAACAATGAGAGCCCCTATGAAAACATCATCAGACCAGCGGTGGCGACTCTCGCTCTTATCAGTGTTTCGTACTCAACATCGGTACTATAAAGGCACCCTACAGTATGGCTTATGGGCCCTGGTCAAAAGTAGTGCGCTATAAAGGGGATATTGCCATTTGGAACGCAACCGTCGTTGTAGGTGCAGCAGTGTTTGTAGTGCTTGGAAGAGGAGTGGATCGTGAGGGAGAGGAAGAATGCATTGTCAGCATTGAGGACACGTTCACACAGGTGTGGGAGTATGGTTTATGTAGCTAGCAGCCTGTAGCCACCAACACACAGGTCTATGGGGCTTTGGCTGGCTCTCTGTACTCCTCTGATCCAGTATTCTAGTCAGAGACTAGGGTCGTATTCACTAGGAGCAAAAAGGAAGCAACCCGACCTGAAATGGGGAGGAACTACCTGAACTTGTCCAATAAAATAAGACTTTTTTTGTTTTCTGTTCCAAAGCGGTTTGCTACGGTGTGTACTAATGAATAGGATCCCCCCTCAGCACCTAACCAGTGGGATGGTTCTCTAGAATAGCACAGCACATTGAGCATTACAGACATGTTTGCCCTGTTAGCTCTGCTCTGGCCAGGCCAATAACCTTCCCTCTGTCTACCTCTGTCTATCAGTTAGGATGTCAAACAGTTCTATTTGTGTTTCATCAGACCACCAAAAAGTATGATCTTTGTCCCCCGTTTTACTGTAGATATAGATAATGTTGTACCTATTTCCTCCATTATCTTCACAAGGTCCTTTGCTGCTGTTCTTGGATTGATTTGCACTTTTCACACCAAAGTACGTTAATCTCTAGGAGACAGAACGCGTCTCCTTCCTGAGCTGTATTTTTTATTTATTTTACCTTTATTTAACTAGGCAAGTCAGTTAAGAACAAATTCTTATTTTCAATGACGGCCTAGGAACAGTGGTTAACTGCCTGTTCAGGGGCAGAACGACAGATTTGTACCTTGTCAGCTCGGGGGTTTGAACTTGCAACCTTCCGGTTACTAGTCCAACGCTCTAACAACTAGGCTACCCTGCCGCCCCATATGACGGCTGCGGGGTCCCATGGTGTTTATACTTGCGTACTATTGTTTGTACAGATGAACGTGGCACCACCTTCAGGCGTTTGGAAATTGCTCCCAAGGATGAACCAGATTATTTTTACTGAGTTCTTGGCTGATTTCTTTTGATTTCCCATGATGTTAAGCAAAGAGGCACTGAGTTTGAAGGTAGGCCTTGAAATACATCCACAGGTACACCTCCAATTGACTAAAATGACGTCAATTAGCCTATCAGAAGCTTCTAAAGCCATGACATCGTTTTCTGGAATTTTCAAAGCTGTTTAAAGGCACAGTCAACTTAGTGTATGTAAACTTCCGACCTACTGGAATTGTGATAGTGATTATAAGTGAAATGATCTGTCTGTAAACAATTGTTGAAAAATTACTTGTGTCATGTACAAAGTAGATGTCCTAACCGACTTGCTAAAACTATAGTTTGTTAACGAGAATTTTGTGGAGTGGTCTAAAAACGAGTTTTAATGACTCCAATCTAACTGTATGTAAACTTCCGACTTCAACTGTATCTTGCTACTGTTAGTTGGATTGAGTTCTCCGTTAACCAGCCAGAGAAATGTTGAGCAACATTAGACAACTTAGTGATCAAATTACTAACTTTATGGCGTGAAAATTAGCTTGCTATAATAGTCAGACAGCTATCGAACGTTAAAACATCAGATGAGCTAATGTTAGTAACCTAACCAATTTGCTATAGTATTAACTGGTATACGACTCCTTGTCGTTTCTCAAGTTATAACGTTACTGTTATTGCCAGGGTCCAGTAAGCAACTATGTGTGAAATGTTAACTAATCTATGAACTAATGTTTTGACTCTACAGTAGGTGGTTGATTTTCAGAAGGAGAGAATTAGGTGAAAATGAGGCGTTGCTTCAGGGATCTAGTGTAGCTGGGCCTGGCTTAAGCTGGATGCCACTACAGAGGTCAAAGGAACACGACACACTTTCCCTCTTTTTCAATTCGTCAGTGGATGAAGGTGGTATGCCAGGTGTACTTTCTGCCTGAAAGAGAGAAATGATGTCAACAAAGGGTCTAATGCTGTGCTGGCACATTGTAGAACAGATGTCCACAGGCAGAAAGTGTACAATGTAATAGTGTGCAGTTTAGTCCAAAGACATTGCTTTTGTTGTGTTGAAACTGACAGTAACACTTGTGTGTGTGAGTGAGGGGGAATTACTTAATTTTTTACTCAGTGAATGTAATTTTTGCACTCAATGTCTACTATAGTGGTCATTATAATAGAGCAAAAATAATTTAAGAAGTTTTTTTTCCCCAAGTGCAATATTTAGATATGTGTGTGGTCACAAGCGTTCTGTCATGGCTAACTGCAATATTCGTTTTTTTTTCTTTTTCTCAATACATTTTAATTTGACCTTTTATTTAACAAGGCAAGTCAGTTAATTAAGAACAAATTCTTATTTTCAATGACGGCCTAGGAACAGTGGGTTAACTGCCCTGTTCAGGGGCAGAACTACAGCTCAGGGATTCGATCTTGCAACCTTTAGTCCAACGCTCTAACCACTACCAACACTCTAGGCTACCTGCCGCCCCAAATGAGTCATTTGCAGTAAAGTCCAGCAAAAAATAACATTTGATTGATTTCCTTACCATTTTTAGCTGTGTGGAAGGTTCACATTAAACACTTTTTATGTTATACAAATATGGTCAAATTCTTTGATTAATTAGTTATCCAGCATTTCCCACTAGCAGGGATTTTTGCATCCCTGCTTTCTCCACCGCCATCAGAACGGAGTATCCGTCTGTAGTAGTATGTCCCCTGCAGGTAGTGCAAGTGCTGCTGACTTTTGTACTTGGCTCTGTGTTGTGTTGACTTATGACTGGGTGACTTGGTAGAGATCAAAGGGACTTACCGGACAGGTGCTAGCCAGAGTGCAGTTGCAGCTGTAACCACAATCACCCAGGCAGCTCTCGATGTGGTCAAGCTAGCTAACCACTGCAGGTGGCCTGAAATAAGTGCTTAGGAGTTCTGTGTACAATGCCTGCTACTTACCTGTGCTACCCCTTTCCCTTCCAAGACAATTTTACACATCTAGATACATGGGCTTCAATACGATACAGGAACGATAGTTTGAAACGATTCTGTTTGACTAGAGGAACGAATCGATGCGGTACGATGCACTAACAATTTTGTATAAACACATTCATTTTCCACTCCAAAATTAAATCCGCTGCTGATGGAGCTCTCAAGCTGGGTGTGTGTGTGTGTATGTAGTCACCTGAACTGAGCCATAAGGGAAACTGGGCATTTACCACCGCACTATAAGGGGGCCAATGTTTGCTTTTTTGTCCCCCTACTTTTGATCTGAAATCACCACCACCCGCTAATTTGTCATTTTTGCAGATTCAAAATGTTTGAGCTAGTAGTGTATGAATATTTATCTTAAAATGAGCTATTACATAGCCGATGAATATATGTCACAACTTTGGAGTTCATCGAATGGTTGAGACCGTTTGTAAGTTGTTATGGAGCGAACGTTTCTTCTCCTCCCGCTTCGAAGGTGCATTGTGGGTAGCAAAAGCGATTGCTGGCCTTATGAAATCATCAAGTTTACCCTGTGTTCCTAAAAATGACCATATACACGGATGCTTTAACGCAAAACTACCAAAACTATTGCTAGTAATAATGTAATCTAACCTATGCAATGTAACGATCAGCAGGTAGGCTATGGCCAGACGAGTTGTCTCGGGCTGTAGTTTAGGCTACTTTATTCTGGTAAAACACAATTTAACAGCGCATTTGATAACAATCTAGCAACTTAAATTAGTCACTCCACTAACTAGCCATTTGACAAACATTTTAATGCAGTTAGGCTAGGCTACTGGTATTGCATGGGTTGTTCGGCATGCAGAATTACTTGTAGATGAATGACTGTCAACAGTTACAATGCTTAGTTCGACACTGAAGGAGAGGACGCATCAGTTGTCACAAAATATGAGGTATTTTTGTTACTTTTAATTGATTTTCTGACCGATTCATGCTATATTTGGATCGGTTTGGGGTCCCGCATACCGACACACTCATCTTAAACATTTGAACCGGGGACCGATGTGACTCGTTACATCATTAGTACAGACTGTGTGTGTACTGATTGGCCTGATTGCCCTCTGTGGCCACCTTCAGTTTGTGTAGCCCGAGGATCGCGTGCCGAGATGTGCACGATGTGTGACATGGCTAATCTGATTAAGATACGCTGTTTTAAATGAAATGCACATGCCGTATTGTGTTAACAAATAGAACAGGCTTGTTTGTGGACCATGTGTACAGTAGATTATATACACATACATACACACCTGCATTTATTGACACACAGGGAGTGTGTGTGGGGGAGGTTGGTTGAGGTTTGAGGCAGAGGTACGGTTCGGTTAATAGAGGTGATGCCACTAGTAGGCCAGAGTAAACCACTGCACACTGTCAACATGGGAGGGATTTAGCCCTGGGCTGAACCACTTAGCACAGACCAAGAGGGGGGACCTCATGGAGCACTGACGTGTTACCTTTTTTCCCAGTAAAATACTTTTTCCCTGACCACAACCTGATCAGACTGGGGCCTGAATCCATAAAGCTTCTCAGAGTAGGAGTGTTCATCTAGGATCAGTTTAGCCTTTTAGATCATAATGAATAAGATTATTCATCAGCTGTCCTACTCTGAGATACTTTTTAAATATGACGGTAGAGTTCAGTTTTCCCTGGGCAGATTGTGTTGTGGTAAGGAAAAAACATGTAGGCATATCTTGTGTTTAGTCATGGCTTAGGGTTCAAAACAAACGCTAAGCAGCATGACCAGAGCGCAACTCCCCTGTGGGAACCCAATTGTTTACCTTCCCCTCTTCATTAATAATCCACCATTCCTCTCTCCTTTCTATCCCATTCCTCTTCTTAGTCATTCTTTCCTTTTTGTCCTCCTAGCTGTCTTTCAAGCCCCCCCCTCCCATCCCTCCACTTCCAGACCATTCTTCTCTCCTCCTCCTGCCCTCTCTGAACAATGGAGGAATCCCCCAGCTCAACCGGTGGGAGGGAAGAGCGAGTCGGCCACCCTGTGACGGACTGCTCTGTATGGGGCTGTCCGCTCACCCTTTGTCCCTAAAGCCCAAGTAAAATTGAGAGTGAGGTGGAGGAGCTAGGCCAGGGAGTGAGAGGAGGAGGGGTGGTGGATGGGTGGGTAAGGGGCTGCATTGATGTGTTGCTGGGGCTTTTGGTTTAATTCCCTGTGGAGTGAGGGGAGGGGCGCACAACGAGACCCTGTTGTAACAGCACATCAGTGGAACTATTTAACCCCCCGTTACTCCACTATCACGCTACAGACAGGCATTGGCAATGCCTCTACTATTATAGCATTCTTGTTGATTATGGATCATGTATCAACTTAATTTAAGTCAAGCACATGATTGAGATATTGGACTAAAGAGAGAGGACACATGGTGAGCGTCCAAAGGCACCCCTATTCCCTTTATAGTACACTTCTTTTGACCAAGGCCCATAGTGCTCTGGTAAAAAGTTGTGCACTATGTAAGGAATATGGTATGCCGTTTGGGACACACCCATGCGTTCACATGAGTTTCAGACACCTGTTGAGTTTCTTTCAGAGACAGTGTTCCTCTTTGTTATTTCCCAGTTAGCACCATTCTAGTAGAGCTGGGACCTCACGATTCGTTATAATCACGATACTTAGGTGCCGATATGCTATGTATTGCGATTCTCACAATTCTATATGTATTGTTCACCATATATCTGCTGCAGAGGGACAAGAGAGAGCCACGAGAACGAGCATTGATCAGTCATAGAAATTAGGCAGAATCTACCGCACACCCAAAGCTGTTTTGTGAAGGTTCCCGAGGCAAAAGGCAAAACAGGACATACAGGAAAAAGTCTCACAGAAATAAAATGGCTGAAAACTGGCTCCCTATTTAAAAAGATGGGAGAACAAGCTATGAAGGAAAAATACTACTGCAGTTACAAACTATCGCTGTGGTCACCAACCAGTCGACTGGTCCATCTCCAAGGCAATTCCAAGTCCATCGCCAAACATTTCTGTAAAAAACCCAACGATAAAGCCTTGTATTAATATCATTTTTGGGGGATCTTGGGCTGTTCCCGGTAGGTACACCCAATTTTCAGCTGCCCTGCCCGCCGGCTAGGTCGAACTGTTGCCATTTTGAACAATTGCATGTGTCTGAAGGTACAAACTCTACCTTCCTGGCAGGCCCAGAGAGCAAATCAAATGGACTATAGGCCTACCGCTGGCCAATCGCATAACTCAGATTACTGCGTCTGCTGTAACGTAACAGGCATAAAAGAAAGCTACAGTAAAGTTGATACTGTGATATGTCAAAATGTTTAAAACCATGACTAGAGAGACAGTGTCAACGAATACAGCAAAGAGCTGCTGTTTAAGTTCTTACTCAGCACTGTCAACACTTTGTATTCAACACTTTTATAAGCCATAAAATGCACTTTCTTCCTATTTCCACTCAGCGCTACAACAAGCACAGCAGCAGTAATGAATGAGTAGGAAAGTGTATCTATAGGCTTGCGTTGTTATTTAGCGGCTTGTGTCTTTTTTAAAATCAAGGAATATTTCACTTTCTCTGTTCATAGGAATTACAACATGAATTTGTGCATGAGGCACGACTCAATTTTCGCCATCAGCTGGGAGACCGTGTCCCTTTTTGTGTCATTGGAGGAAAGGGAGAGTGGATGTTGAGGCGGACGCTCAGTCTGCTGCACTCTCCCTCCGCTGAGACTGAACATCAGATTCAAAAACCAGTTTGGCTATATGATCACATCAGCAATAGATCCATTGTTGTATTACTTGTGAGGCCCAGTAAAAAAAATATAGATTTTATTTTTTCAAATGTATGCTCACTTAACTGTGCCTCACAAGTAATACAACAATGGATCTATTGCTGATGTGATCATATAGCCAAACTCAAATATTAAAAAAATGTCACTGCATTGGCAGGGCGATTCAAACAAAGCTAAAATGCGTGATAATGTATTGGGCCTATAGCTTACTGCACAAACCTCATTGCTACAGGACTGTTTTAAATTTCTTACACTTTTTAAGTCATGTTTAAAATAAAATTGAGCGGTAGATCTCTGCTTGCATTTTAACTCGGTGATCTAGACTCAGGAAAGGTTGGTGACAACTGTTCTAGAGTTTTCCCTGTTAACACTATCAATGTTTCCCTTCACTGTGGTAATTGGGATCGAAGCAACGCAATATTAGCCACTTTCAATGCAACATCCCAAAACAAACTATGCAAGAGATTTTGTTCTAGGCAGAACACATCGGAGTAGGATTCTATTGCATTGGAACACACTATTCAGCTCGTGCTGTACACAGACCTGTGGTGCATAAACAATCAGAGCTGCAGTAGGTCTATATGCAAATAGACCATTGCCATATATGGATCTGTGCCATTTACTTTGAACAGGACTGTGTTTACAGCATGAGCGGTCGTGAGTAGATGCGCTTGTTTTGAGATCATAGCGAGAGCTGCATGTTAGCACGTGTTCATATCTTTTGCTAGTTAGTGCATTATTAGACCAATTACAGATCATTTGTAGTCCGCAATAGGGGAGTGATTGCATCCTACAAGAGCACAAAGCTTGTACATTTCCAGTTGTCTTTTATTTTTCTTAAAAGGGCTAGTGTTGTATTTTGAGACCGGCTTATATAAGCTAAGTGGCCAATAGGCAGAGGGTAGCATAATTTGTCAGATTCTCTATTGGAATGATGCATTCTATTTTGTAAAGTGGTTTCTTGAATCAAACAACAACATTTTTAGTCTCCTCGTCTGAAGGTCAACAGGTCAAGCCCTACATTGAACACCACACATTGGCTGCTGCTGTATGCTGAATGATAGAACAGCTATTTCCATGTTAAAATGTTATGGGATGTTTTTGATAGTATGCCACTCTGGTAAGCCTACATTGTTAGACACAGTAGCCTTCTTGGCCACTGTTAAAACTGTAACTTAAAGCGGGTACAGCCTCAGTGTTCACAGTAAACGCGCGCTGGAAGTTTCACCGAATTTTCACAACATTCAAGTTTGCGCACAGCAGACCTGAAGTTTGCTTTGTGCTGAAAATGTTTTTGAGGGAACATCGAGTGCTGTCATGACATGGGGCCTCCTATTCAAGTGACTGGCCAAGTTACTCACTCAACCAAATCCTCCCAGAGCTGCTTTTCTATTTTCTCTCCCATCCAGCCAGGGTCATGAAAGAAGAGGCCATCACAAAAGCATTTGTTCCCCTGCCTCCCTCCCTCTGCCACCCACCCCATTTTTATGCCCCTCACCCCAGGTGTGGGTGTGTGTGTGTGTTAGTGTGTGTGTGTGTGGTTAGGACGGGATCAGTAGTAGTGGAGCAGTGTTTGGCACTGGATTAACCAGGAGATGGAGCAGAGTGAATAGGCCACACCATCTAGTGTGCAGTCCACTCCCTGATGAAAAAGAGGAACGGAGAGAGAAGACCGAGTCATAATATTAATGCTATGTAATTCTCTGCTTGAAAAGGTTTCCTTTCTATGAATTGTGCCCCACTTGATTTCCTAGTTAATCCATAGAGATGAATCTATACTCAGCAAAAAAAAATGTCCCTTTTTCAGGAACCTGTCTTTCAAAGATAATTTGTAAAAATCCAAATAACTTCAGATCTTCATTGTAAAGGGTTTTAACACTGTTTCCCATGCTTGTTCAATGAACCATAAACTATTAATGAACATGCACCTGTGGAACGGTCGTTAAGACACTAACAGCTTAGACGGTAGGCACAGCTATGAAAACATAGGACACTAAAGAGGCCGTTCTACTGATTCTGAAAAACACAGAAAGAAAGATGCCCAGGGTCCCTGCTCATCTGCGTGAACGTGTCTTAGGCATGCTGGAAGGAGGCTTGAGGACTGCAGGGCAATACATTGCAATGTCCATACTGTGAGACGCCTAAGACAGTGCTACAGGGAGACAGGACGGACAGCTGATCGTCCTCGCAGTGGCAGACCACGTGTTTATTGATTTTATTTTATTTAACCTTTATTTAACCAGGTAAGCAAGTTGAGAACAAGTTCTCATTTACAATTGCGAACTGGCCAAGATAAAGCAAAGCAGTTCGACACATTCAACAACACACAGTTAGTTATACATGGAGTAAAGCCGGTAATACAGTAGAAAAATAAGTCTATATACAATGTGAGCAAATGAGGTGAGAGAAGGGAGGTAAAGGCAAAAAAAAGGTCATGGTGGCGAAGTAAATACAATATAGCAAGTAAAACACTGTAATGGTAGATTTGCAGTGGAAGAATGTGCATAGTAGAGAGAAATAATGGGGTGCAAAATAAATAAATAAATACAGTAGGGGGAGAGGTAGTTGTTTGGGCTAAATTATAGATGGGCTATGTACAGGTGCAGTAATCTGTGAGCTGATCTGACAGCTGGTGCTTAAAGCTAGTGCGGGAGGTAAGTGTTTCCAGTTTCAGAAATTTTGTAGTTCGTTCCAGTCATTGGCAGCAGAGAACTGGAAGGAGAGGCGGCCAAAGGAAGAATTGGTTTTTGGGGGTGACCAGAGAGATATACCTGCTGGAGCGCGTGCTACAGGTGGGTGCTGCTATGGTGACCAGCGAGCTAAGGATGGACTTTACCTAGCAGGGTCTTGTAGATGACCTGGAGCCCGTGGGTTTGGCGACGAGTATGAAGCGAGGGCCAGCCAACGCGAGCGTACAGGTCGCGGTGGTGGGTAGTATATGGGGCTTTGGTGACAAAACGGATGGCACTGTGATAGACTGCATCTAATTTATTGAGTAGGGTATTGGAGGCTATTTTGTAAATGACAAAGCCGAAGTCGAGGATCGGTAGGATGGTCAGTTTTACAAAGGGTATGTTTGGCAGCATGAGTGAAGGATGCTTTGTTGCGAAATAGGAAGCCAATTCTAGATTTAACTTTGGATTGGAGATGTTTGATGTGAGTCTGGAAAGAGTTTACAGTCTAACCAGACACCTAGGTATTTGTAGTTGTCCACATATTTTAAGTCTGAACTGTCCAGAGTAGTGATGTTGGACAGGCGGGCAGGTGCAGGCAGCGATCGGTTGAAGAGCATGCATTTAGTTTTACTGGTATTTAAGAGCAATTTGAGGCCACGGAAGGAGAGTTGTATGGCATTGAAGCTCGTCTGGAGGGTTGTTAACACAGTGTCCAAAGAAGGGCCAGAGGTATACAGAATGGTGTCGTCTGCATAGAGGTGGATCAGAGACTCACCAGCAGCAAGAGCAATGTCATTGATGTATACAGAGAAGAGAGTCGGTTCAAGAATTGAACCCTGTGGCACCCCCATAGAGATTGCCAGAGGCCCGGACAACAGGTCCTCCGATTTGACACACTGAACTCTTATCAGAGAAGTAGTTGGTGAACCAGGCGAGGCAATCATTTGAGAAACCAAGGCTATCAAGTCTGCCGATGAGGATGTGGTGATTGACAGAGTCAAAAGCCTTGGCCAGGTCAATGAATACGGCTGCACAGTATTGTTTCTTTTCGATGGCGGTTAGGATATCGTTTAGGACCTTGAGCGTGGCCATGGACTTTACAGTGTCCCAGAACAACACCTGCACAGGATTAGTACATCTGAACATCACACCTGTGGGTATGGTACAGGATGGCAACAACTGCCCGAATTACACCAGGAACGCACAATCCCTCAATCAGTGCTCAAACTGTCCGCAATAGGGTGAGAGAGGCTGGACTGAGGAATTGTAGGCCTGTTGTAAGACATGTCCTCACCAGACATCACCGGCAACAACGTCACCTATGTTTTCAAACCCACAGTCGCTGGATCAGACAGGACTGGCAAAAAGTGCTCTTCACTGACGAGTCGTGGTTTTGTCTCACCAGCGGTGATGGTCGGATTTGCTTTTATCGTCGAAGGAATGAGCGTTACACCGAGACCTGTACTCTGGAGCGGGATCGATTTGGAGGTGGAGGGTCCCTCATGGTCTGGGGCGGTGTGTCACAGCATCATCGGACTGAGATTGTTGTAATTGCAGGCAATCTCAATGCTGTGTGTTACAGGGAAGACATCCTCCTCCCTGATGTGGTACCCTTCCTGCAGGCTCATCCTGACATGACCCTCCAGCGTGACAATGCCAGCAGCCACACTGCTCGTTCTGTGTGTGATTTCCTGCAAGACAGGAATGTCAGTGTTCTGCCATGGCCAGCGAAGAGCCCAGATCTCAATCCCATTGAGCACGTCTGGGACCTGTTGGATTGGAGGGTGAGGGCTAGGGCCATTCTCCCCAGAAATGTCTGGGAACTTGCAGGTGCCTTGGTGGAATAGTGAGGTAACATCTCACAGCAAGAACTGGCAAATCTGGTGTAGTGCATGAGGAGGAGATGCACTGCAGACCTTAATTAGCTGGTGGCCATACCAGATACTGACTGTTACTTTTGATTTTGACCCCCCCCCCCCCTTTGTTCAGGGACACATTATTCAATTTCTATTAGTCACATGTCTGTGGAACTTGTTCAGTTTGTCTCAGTTGTTGAATTTTGTTATGTTTGTACAAATGTTAAGTTTGCTGAAAATTAACACAGTTGACAGGTTTCTTTTTTTGTTGAATTTCTCTCTCTGGTTTTTCCACTCAATGATGTTGTTTGCAAATCTGGGCTCAACAGTGAGTGTGGGTTTCTCTAGATTCATAACTTTGGGCCACCAATTTTCATTGGTCTCTTGTACATTACAGGCCACCGGACCTCTGTGTGTAAGGGTTTGATTGGACAGCAGCCGGAGGATAAATGAAGTCACTTGACTGGAACACTAACGCCTCTGTCCATGGAGCTTTAGCTCAGCATCGCACCTTTACTCACCATACCCTACTCTGTCGCTCCATCTCTCACTGCATATCTCTCTAACTCGCTTTACCCTGTTACTTGTGGTTGACTTTTGTTTAGGGTTGTGAAAGGCAGTCTGGGGTATACCCCGTGTGTCTGGGGCCTGATCACTAGGAACCAAATGGACCAAAACGGGGAGGGACTGAATTTGTCCAATAGGACACTCTTGTTTTTCTGTTTTCTGTTGCAAAACTGTTTTAATACTGGGTGCACTAATGAATACACCCCAGGTGAGGGGTATCTTCTAACAGGCTCCCAAGTCACCCCACAGCTAATTTGTGCATGGAAATGCCTGTGATAGTCAACATACTGACATAGACACAAGCGCATGTCCTCTGTGCAACACCGTTGTCTTTGGGGTAGTGGCTGCTCCCCGGCTTCCTCATTAGGCTATGGGCCTTGCTTTCACAGGACACAAACACACACACACACTCATTTCTACCCGTGGGTTTACAGCTTTGTTCCAGCACACATAAACACACACTAAAACCTGAACCGAGTCTTAAACACAAACATTCACATTAACAGTTCTCCACTCAGTGCCTTACCTATAGTAGCTACTAGCTAGCCTAACCGCCCTCAGTGATAAGCCTCTGTAAACAGTACAAGCTGTGTGTGTACTGACGGATAAATAATTGCTCATGCAGTTCTGAACGTTTTATGTCCATCTGCAGTAGGAAAACACAGGCTAAATACACACATGCTCAAATGAAATCAGCTGTGTTCTATGGCTGCCCTCAAGGAATTAGTCTCTGAGGGCAAGGAAACACCCTCTCTCTCACACACACACACACACAGTGCCCCTGAGAGGGGTGTCAGTAAGCCAAGCGGGACACAGACTGTAGCCGTGTTTCTGGGTGAAGTGCAGATAGGACCCTCCCAGAGCCCGCTGTTCTCATGTCACTCCTCAAACACTCACTGTAGTGCTGCATGTCTGTCACGTAGCCACACGCACAGGCGCACACACACACACTGGTCCCATGGGGCGCTCTCACTCACAGACAAGCGCTTCTGTCACCGGCCTCTGATAGGTGGCCAGGTGTCACTGACTGAATGACCGACATCACAGTAAACACACTAACTGTAGTTCAATGGTTCTCTCCTGCTCTACAGAGGCTATTTCACTCACTGTCTGTATTTATCACGTACTCAACTGCAGCATAACGGGTCATTATCCCACAGCTGCTCCTGCAGTAATCTAGCAACATGTTTGGCCTGGTACCGTCAGTGGCGTTTCAACATCAGTGGCATCAGCTTTTTGACTGACTTCATGAGACTCATCTAGGCCTACCTCTCCTGGCAAAGTGAGGATGTGAATCCGGCCTGGTTTAAAACTAGGGTGAAATTGCCCCTAGACCGTGTTCGTGGGTCAGTTTAGCATTATCCCTACCGAGGGTTAAGATTAGGTTTGAGGTGAAGCTGAGCCTAGATTTGTACCAAGGGGATTCAGGGGAGCTTTACCCCGGAGTGGACTGTTGTGCCACAGTGCCCTCTGCTGCATCAGAGCACATCTAGGGCAGGGAATGTCAAGGTACCTCAGGATACGATATCACGATACTTAGGTGCCGATATGGTATGTATTTAGATTCTCACGGTTCTGTATGTATTTCGATACTGTGGTTTTATTGCAAGCCGATGTTCCTAGCATATTACTCACCATACCTGGTGCAGAGGGAGCCATGAGAAAACGAGTTTATCAGTCATGTAAATGAAAGTTCTGGAAACATGGTGGCTCACTATTTATAAAGAAGATTAAGAACAAGCTATAGGATGGAAAACGTTTTGCCACAGGTATAGCCGACTAGAGCTAGCTAATGCTACCTAGCAAAAATGTATCAATAAATAATACATATTAGTACCCAATATATATCGATATTTCTTTCCCAATAACTAAGCACATCCTCTCTCTCCCCTCCCAGTTCTACCCACCCTTCACTCCCTTCCACCCTCACTCCCTTTTGTGAGCAAAAAACATCACTCACGAGGGTGTGGGTAAAAGAAGGCCCCACTCGCCAAGGAAATGTAGCTCGCTGGTTCTCACTGATGTGCCGGCTTGTCCTACTGATGGAGTTAGGGTACCACATATGTACAGAGTTGTATTTGATTTACGTAAAAAGGTGTGTGTGTGTGACTGCAGGGGATGGAGGAGGGATGTTTTGGGGTGTCCCTTTTTCATGGACTTGTTGTCCTGACATTGGCACACTAAAATGGCTAAATGAGAGCCACAGAACACACAAAAAATGTGTTTAGGTTGTAGATTAAGATTAGGTAGTAGACCAGGTTAACCTCCACTAGAAAACACTTTTTCCCGTTTCATGTTCTCTGACTTGACTCAGGGTTGGGAGTTTTATGTGCGAGCTGGCTACTAGGTTCAGCCGATATTATGATAGTATCGTCTATCGAAGACTATTGACAGACATTGAGACGTAACAGACGATAGTTTAGCCTTTTTGCTGCAAGGCAGCATTCCCAGTAATCTGCCTATTCATATCTGCTATAGCCTATTTCAATAAATAGCATACAGTGGGGCAAAAAAGTATTTAGTCAGCCACCAATTGTGCAAGTTCTCTCACTTAAAAAGATGAGAGAGGCCTGTAATTTTCATCATAGGTACACTTCAACTATGACAGACAAAATGAGAAAAAAAATTATCACATTGTAGGATTTTTTATTAATTAATTTGCAAATTAATAAGTATTTGGTCACCTACAAACAAGCAAGATTTCTGTCTCTCACAGACCTGTAACTTCTTCTTTAAGAGGCTCCTCTGTCCTCCACTCGTTACCTGTATTAATGGCACCTGTTTGAACTTGTTATCAGTATAAAAGACACCTGTCCACAACCTCAAACAGTCACACTCCAAACTCCACTATGGCCAAGACCAAAGAGCTGTCAAAGGACACCAGAAACAAAATTGTAGACTTGCACCAGGCTGGGAAAACGGAATCTGCAATAGGTAAGCAGCTTGGTTTGAAGAAATCAACTGTGGGAGCAATTATTAGGAAATGGAAGACATACACGACCACTGATAATCTCCCTCGATCTGGGGCTCCACGCAAGATCTCACCCCGTGAGGTCAAAATGATCACAAGAACGGTGAGCAAAAATCCCAGAACCACACGGGGGGACCTAGTGAATGACCTGCAGAGAGCTGGGACCAAAGTAACAAAGCCTACCATCAGTAACACACTACCCCGCCAGGGACTCAAATCCTGCAGTGCCAGACGTGTCCCCTTGCTTAAGCCAGTACATGTCCAGGCCCGTCTGAAGTTTGCTAGAGAGCATTTGGATGATCCAGAAGAAGATTGGGAGAATGTCATATGGTCAGATGAAACCAAAATATAACTTTTTGGTAAAAACTCAACTCGTCGTGTTTGGAGGACAAAGAATGCTGAGTTGCATCCAAAAAACACTATACCTACTGTGAAGCATGGGGGTGGAAACATCATGCTTTGGGGTTGTTTTCCTGCAAAGGGACCAGGACGACTGATCCGTGTAAAGGAAAGAATGAATGGGGCCATGTATCGTGAGATTTTGAGTGAAAACCTCCTTCCATCAGCAAAGGCATTGAAGATGAAACGTGGCTGGGTCTTTCAGCATGACAATGATCCCAAACACACCGCCCTGGCAACGAAGGAGTGGCTTCGTAAGAAGCATTTCAAGGTCCTGGAGTGGCCTAGCCAGTCTCCAGATCTCAACCCCATAGAAAATCTTTGGAGGGAGTTGAAAGTCCGTGTTGCCCAGCAACAGCCCCAAAACATCACTGCTCTAGAGGAGATCTGCATGGAGGAATGGGCCAAAATACCAGCAACAGTGTGTGAAAACCTTGTGAAAACTTACAGAAAACGTTTGACCTCTGTCATTGCCAACAAACGGTATATAACAAAGTATTCAGATAAACTTTTGTTATTGACCAAATACTTATTTTCCACCATAATTTGCAAATAAATTCATTAAAAATCCTACAATGTGATTTTCTGGGGGTTTTTTCTTCTCATTTTGTCTGTCATAGTTGAAGTGTACCTATGATGAAAATTACAGGCCTCTCTCATCTTTTTCAGTGGGAGAACAATTGGTGGCTGACTAAATACTTTGCCCCACTGTATGTTATATAGGCCTAAAAGAACACAAGATAGAAATGTAGGCTTGACAGAGTGGAGAATCCCACCCAAAAAGCACAAAATGTCCTGTCAGAAAATCTTGTTTTGCTCGCTCTGTCGGATGCATGGGCCTTACAGGCTTAAACTATTCATTTTTTGTAACAAACACTCCTTAACTATTCCATTGTCTCGCCATTCGATATGAATGGGACTGGGCTCGAAAAAGTTGCTTGAACAGCCTAACATGAATAAAACAAATATATACATTTTAAGCTTAAGAAAGAAATCCATGCAGGGCTGAAAAACCCCTGAATAGTAGGCTATGGGCCTGGTCCCTAACGAGAAATCCCCCCCCCCCCCCCCCACACACACATGCAGTTTGAAGGGATGCTTGGGACTCGGCTTGCTTGATCTTTTTTTCTGTAGCAATTTTTTACAAATTGCTCAAGGGCCATGGTAGATTCCTCTGTGAAGATGACGTCATTGAATGTTTCGCCAGCTTTGATCCATGCTTGGGCCTGCAGGACGTGCTTATTAAAAGAGCAATAAACTGGCTTTCTTTAGACTAGTTGAGTATCTGGAGCATCAGCATTTGTGGGTTCGATTACAGGCTCAAAATGGCCAGAAATAAAGTACTTTCTTCTGAAACTCATCAGTCTATTCTTGTTCTGAAAAATCAAGGCTATTCCATGCAAGAAATTGCCAAGAAACTGAAGATCTCGTACAACACTATGTACCACTCCCTTCACAGAACAGCGCAAACTGGCTCTAACCAGAATAAAAAGACGAGTTAGAGGGCCCGGTGCACAACTGAGCAAGAGGACAAGTATATTAGTGTCTAGTTTGAGAAACAGATGCCTCACACATCCTTAACTGGCAGCTTCATGAAATAGTACAAGCAAAACACCAGTCTCAACATCAACAGTGAAGAGGCGAATCCGGGATGCTGGCCTTCTAGGCTGTGCTATCATAATTGCAAAAGGGTTTTCTAAAATGATAAACTTGGATTAGCTAACACAACGTGCCAGTGGAACACAGGAGTGACGGTTGCTGATAATGGGCCTCTGTATTCCTATGTATATATTCCATATGCTGTTTCCAGCTACAATAGTCATTTACAATATTAACAATGTCTTCACTGTATTTCTGATCAATTTTATGTATGCATGTACAGTTGAAGTCAGAAATGTACATACACTTAGGTTGGAGTCATTAAAATTAGTTTTTCAATCACTCCACAAATTTCTTGTTAACAAACTATAGTTTTGGCAAGTTGGTTAGGACATCTACTTTGTGCATGACACAAGTAATTCTTCCAACAATTGTTTACTGACAGATTATTTAACTTATGATTCACTGTATCACAATTCCAGTGGGTCAGAAGTTTACATACACTAAGTTGACTGTGCCTTTAAACAGCTTTGAAAATTCCAGAAAATTATGTCATGGCTTCAGAAGCTTCTGATAGGCTAATTGACATAATTTGAGTCAATTGGAGGGTGTGCCTGTGGATGTATTTCAAGGTCTACCTTCAAACTCAGTGTCCATTTGCTTGACATCATGGGAAAATCAAAAGAAATCAGCCAAGATCTCAGAAAAACAATTGCAGACCTTCACAAGTCTGGTTCATCCTTGGGAGCAATTTCCAAACGCCTGAACGTACCACGCTCATCTGTACAAACAATAGTACGCAAGTATAAACACCATGAGACCACGCAGCCGTCATACCGCTCAGGAAAGAGACGCGTTCTGTCTCCTAGAGATTAATGTACTTTGGTGCGAAAAGTGCAAATCAATCCCAGAACAACAGCAAAGGACCTTGTGAAGATGCTGTAAACAATTGTTGGAAACATTTCTTGTCATGCACAACGTAGCTGTCCTAAACGACTTGCCAAAACTATAGTTTGTTAACAAGAAATGTGTGGAGTGGTTGAAAAAACAGTTTTAATGACTCCAACCTAAGTGTATGTAAACTTCCGACTTCAACTGTAAGTAACGTGCCATAGAATTCTGCCGCAGCCTGCAAGCTGTGCCGCAGTACGACGCAACTTTAAAGGAAGAACCACTGTATATTCCAATAGCCTAACAAGGTACTGTTGTCCTAAAGTTGCCACTTTAAAGAAAGAACAAGAATGAAAGTCTGCGTCTATAGGCGTAGGCTAATCTCAATCACAGCTTTATGAAAGATAGAACAAACAATGGCTTATTAAGAGCGGAGGATGAGGCAAATAAAGCAATTATTATCCACTTCTGAGGAAGCCCGTGATTTATAGCCTAACTCACAACGGTATGAGAGCCCGTTCCTCATTGGTTCAGTGTCACTTTGCTCCATCATGTGCGCGAGACACACACACCTGTTCCACCCCGAAACTCAACCAAAAAGGAATATTCAAAAAGATTTGCCTGCACTTAGCCTCTGCCCAGGCTTTCAACAACATTATATTTTGTCATGATTCTTCCAGTTGTAGCATGCGATTTGGCGCTATAACAGAATTGATTTGTTTACGTTTTCCCAATAGGGTGTGATACCATCGTTTATGAGTACATAATCAACATAGCACAGAAGTTGACATGGTCAATCCCGACTAGCCACTCTGCAGCAGACTGAATGGCCGTCTTTGTCAGTGGGGCATAATCGTCCATTCAGAGGACTTATTGTGTTACATGGCCTGCTATCACTGAGCTCTGCAGACACTGGTTGTGTCCCAAATTGCACCCTAAGTCTGTATGTAGTACACTATTTTTGACCAGAGCCCCATTGACTCGGGTCAAAATAAATGCTCTTACTGGAATAAGGTGCCATTTTGGACAAACCCTCTGAGAGAAGGGAAGGGGAATGTATTGAGGCTTTAATCTAAATTGGTATGGTCTCGCATGGAGAAGTTCCCACCCCCCTTCTCTCTGTTTTGGGGTCTCCTGTTGTTTTCCTGACTCAAGTGGTTGGTATGGGAATGCTTAAGCAAATGTCTCTGTCTCTGCCCATGAACTTACTTGACTCCTGTTGAATGTCTGTCTGTCTGGTTGGCAGAAAACGACCCTGAACTTGAAGACCTCTCTGTCTGTGTGTGTGTGTGTGGGTCAAATCAAATATTATTTGTCATATGCGCCGAATATAACAGTAGACCTTACCGTGAAATCCTTACTTGCAGGCCCTTAACCAACAATGCAGTTCAATAAATAGTTAAAATATTTACTAAATAAATTGAAGTAAAAAATTAAAATAAAAAGTAACACAATGTAACAATACAAGGGTACGATACCGAGTCAATGTCGAGGGCTACAGGTTAGGTGTGTGTTCACCTGTGTTTTGTGTGTGTGTGTATGGGTGCGTAAATGTGTGTGTGTGTGTGTGTGTGTGTGTGTGTGGAGGTCCTCCTGCTCTAGGGTAAACACTTGTGCCAGTGGTGTGCGGCTGCTTTCTTTGGGCCCAGGGCAGGTCACAGACCGTGAATCTCAAATGACCCCCTCGCCCCGACCAACTTGCTATCAACTTCAAGACACATGCAAATCATGTTCCACTTTTAAATAATAAAACAAATGTAAACGCAAAAATGCTGTGCCTTATGGGATTCCACTTTGCTCTGAAGCCAGCAGCAATGCTGGCTCGGTCAAAGTGGCTATTGGAGGGTCTAATTAGCCCCGACACCCTCCATTTTCACTCCCTCAGCTTCGGGCGATAATCTGTATTGCTATAGCAATTCATAGAGCGACAAGTTTCTAACTGTGTGCACCACTGTAATGAAAAAAAATAACAATCCTTTAAACTACTACTAGTTTGATAGTTGTAGCCATCAATTGGCCCATTAACAATAATGTCTCTAGTATAGGCTACTTATCATAATGAAAGATATCAGCAAAATGCCTGCGATAAGTGGTCGGTGTTGACCATTTTCGGTTTATTGTCCCAGCTCAAGGGGCGAGGGGAAGGGGCTGATTTGGGATTCAGCCAGTCCCCTGGCTCCTATTTTCTCTTCCCGATACCAGTCACCTGACAGAGCCAGGGGTGCCACCACAACATCTCTCTCTCTGCCACACATTATCATACACACACTCTCACACGCACAAACACTCCTAGGGGAGAGAGTGCAGCTCACCACCTGACCCCAGCCAAATACAATGTACACTAAGAGCAGAGGAAGCGTGTGTCAGTGAAGAGCAGAGCTGCAGCATCGTTCGTCCGTCTGGCAGTGTAATTGTAGAGCTGTCTCCTAGCATGTCATATTGGTTGTGTCCCAACTGTCACCCCATTCCCCTATATAGTGCTCCACTTTTCACCAGAGCCCAATGGCGCCTGGTCAAAATTAGTGCACTGTATACGGAATAGGGTGCCAGTTGGGACACATACATTGTCTTCTCCGCTGCTGCCTGTCAGACAGGAACATTACATTACAGCACGCTGCACAAAGGGAGACCTTGATTTACTCGATACGCCTCAGAACGTTTATGCAACTTCCCCCTAGAGACAGGAATATTGCAGTGGAATTGTAAAACATCTTGAGTGGTGGGAACCAGTTAGGAATTTCCGGGATTTTCACGTTGGGTTTCATGACACGAAACCCAACGTCACTAGGTTTAAAAAAAAAATATATATATATATATTTATTTATTTTACCCCTTTTGTCTCCCCAATTCCGTGGTATCCAATTGTTGTAGTAGCTACTATCTTGTCTCATTGCTACAACTTCCGTACGGGCTCGGGAGAGACGAAGGTTGAAGGCGTCCTCCGATACACAACCCAACCAGCCGTACTGCTTCTTAACACAGCGCGCAGCCAACCCGGAAGCCAGCCGCACCAATGTGTCGGAGGCTACACCGTGCACCTGGCAACCTTGGCTAGCGCGCACTGCGCCCGGCCCGCCACAGGAGTCGCTGGTGCGCGATGAGACAAGGAGATCCCTACCGACCAATCCCTCCCTAACCCGGACGACGCTAGGCCAATTGTGCGTCGCCCCACGGACCTCCCGGTCGCAGCCTGTTACGACAGAGCCTGGGCACGAACCCAGGGACTCTGATGGCACAGCTGGCGCTGCAGTACAGCGCCCTTAACCACTGCGCCACCCGGGAGGCCGAGTCTGTCTAGGTTGACTTTGGGTTCAGGCTTCATGTCCTCTGACGGCTCGGAATGCGCTCTGATTCTGAATCATGGATTCCTGTTTAAGAATCGGAGTTCGCTCACTTTGTCCTCATTGCCCCGCTACCTTAGATGGCTGGGATGTTTACCTGCAAAACCGATGTGCTTGCTCCCGAGAGGCCGGAAACAGACAGGGTTGATTTACAATTATAGGATTATGTCAACTATATTTTGCCTCAATGTTTATTGAAAACACATACATTCACACAATAAGGTACTTGTTGTCTCTCAAAGACATTGTTACAGTTGTTGGTTAGCTAGCTAGTGGATTTTAGCCATATTAGCATAGATGTGACATGAGTCAACACACCTCAAAACAAGGCATGGTATCAAGAACAAGAAACAAGTCGCTGAGACAAGCCGCCTATGATTCCCCACACGGCATCTTCTTGTCATTGCTGCTCTCTGACCCTTCAGAATCATAGCACAGCCTTTTGCCAATGCAATGTGCGCACATCATTGTCGTTACGTTGTCAGGCAACCCGTCTATGGTGTCTGAGTGTGTTATTACTATGATTCCCTCATTGCCCTGGCGGACCAGAGTAGGACGCTGGCCCTCAGTGGCTGCAGTGGGAGGCTTAGAGTTAATGGCTGCGTAGTTTGGGACCCGTTCCCTGTGCCAGTCTTCCAGGCTGTGTAGCTAGCAGCGGAGGACACACCGTCAGCCCGTCTAGCCGCCCGGTCTTGCCTGCTGGAGGTGTGTTCTGAATCCAACAACCAGCCTCTTGTGAAAGTACTTGGTAGCACAGCCCGAGCAGAGCTCTCCTATCCAAAGCCACTTTTTTTGGGGGGGGCTGCCGTTGCCATGGTGATACAAGGAGGGGTTTAGGGATGTGTTGATGGAACTGAAGTAAATATTTTTGAAAGATGTAGGCTTGCCCTGGTAAACCTACAGGGATATGTGTGTAGTTCTGTGTTTACAACCCGTAGCGTGCTGATGTCTGCCGTGTGTTTTGATGGAGTGGAGGGAATTGAGATGCGCTGATTGTTTATCTAAATTGCACCTTGTGAGCATGCACTGCATCAAAAGTTCAACACTAACTTTTCTGGTAAACAGCACGACATAGTTGATTTATCCCAACCTTTTTGCGTTCACATGCACCCTCGATCAACTCTTTGATCTCATTGACAAATGTTGAGTCTAGTGTTTGGTTACAGCATAGGCTATGTGTTGCAGATGGGAAGTGTCCAAACCCAGTCGAGTTTAGATATGCCAACGCTATGAAATGGCTTGGTGATGTCATTTTTCAATGCTGTTATTTATTAAAAAGCTGACGTGTTTCCACCTCAGTGGCTCTTTCTCAAAGCTGTGTTGTCCTAACCCAGTGTTCCTCTGTCTCTTTAGCCTTTCTTCAGACTTCTGAACCTGCGGAAACTGGGTCTGAGTGACAATGAGATCCAGAGGCTCCCTCCTGAGGTGGCCAACTTCATGCAGCTGGTGGAGCTCGACATCTCCAGAAACGGTACGTGCGCTTGGACACACACACACACACACACACACACACACACACACACACACACACACACACACACAAACAGGTGGTCTGGCGGTCTGCGGCCCCCTCTGCTGGGGTCAAAACCACGTTCAAAACCAGCATACAGCAGACGTGCGTGCAAATTACCACCATAAACAGACACCAAATTTAACCACCCGGTAATAAATGTCAAATTCTGCAAAACATCCCTTACAGAGAACCAACAAAGTAAGACCTAGAGCAAAAACCTGCATTCATGGGCAGGCGAGCTTAACAAAATACAAGCAAGCAGGCAAAAGTCTAAATAGACCAATAGAAACTAGGGCTGTCCCCGGCAAAATAAAATCTTAGTCGATCGAGAGTCATCTGTTCTTTCCAATCGATTGGTCGAAATGTAAAACGTGTTTTTCCATATATAAACACCTGTGTTCTAATAAAAACATTGCAGTTAGAAAATATCATGATATACATAAATATCTTATGAAACACATTGGCTACGCATGGGGGTTTGTTCATGTTCTTCAATCGCTCTGGCTGTCTGCAACAAACGTGAAACATTTGATCAACTATAATCTGGGTAGGCTATGGCCCGGCAGCTCACACTAGCTGCACCAGTGAGCTCCGGAGTATTCAGTAAGTATTCAGACCCTTTACTCAGTACTTTGTTGAAGCACCTTTGGCAGCGATTACAGCCTCAAATCTTCTTCGGTATGATGCTACAAGCTTGGCACACCTGTATTTAGGGAGTGTCTCCCATTCTTCTCTGCAGATCCTCTAAAGCTCTGTCGGGTTGGATGGGATGCGTTGCTGCACAGTTATTTTCAGGTCTATCCAGAGATGTTTGATCGGGTTCTGGCCGGGCCACTCAAGGACATTCAGAGACTTGTCCCGAATCCACTCCTGCGTTGTCTTGCCTGTGTGCTTAGGGTCGTTGTCCGGTTGGAAGGTGAACCTTCAGAGTCTCATAGCAAAGGGTCTCAATACTTACAGTACCAGTCAAAAGTTTGGACACACCTACTCATTCAAGGGTTTTTATTTTTTTACTATTTTCTACATAGTTTTGTAGTTATTCTACAATGTACAATGAAATAACACACATGAAATCATGTAGTAACCAAAATGATTTTAAACATCAAAATATATTTTATATTTGAGGTTCTTCAAAGTAGCCACCCTTTTCTTTTGCTTTGCACACTCTTGGCATTCTCTCAACCAGCTTCACCGGGAATGCTTTTTAACAGTCTTGAAGGAGTTCCCACATATGCTGAGCACTTGTTAGGTGCATTTCCTTCACTCTGCGGTCCAACTCATCCCAAACCTTGTCAATTGGGTTGAGGTCGGGTGATTGTGGATGACTGATGCAGCACTCTCCTTCTTGGTCAAATAGCCCTTACACACTGGAGGTGTGAAGCGGCAGGTAGCCTAGTGGTTAGAGTGTTGGGCTAGTAACCGAAAGGTTGCAAGTTCAAATCCCCATCCCCAAATCCCCATCCCCAAATCCCCAAGCTGACAAGCTGTCGTTCTGTCCCTGAACAGGCAGTTAACCCAGGCCGTCATTGAAAATAAGAATTTGTTCTTAACTGACTTGCCTAGTTAAATAAAGGTAAAATAAAATAAAAAAATAAAAATTGTCCTGTT
The DNA here is from genome assembly GCF_057628025.1 of Oncorhynchus mykiss. Taxonomy (NCBI): domain Eukaryota; kingdom Metazoa; phylum Chordata; class Actinopteri; order Salmoniformes; family Salmonidae; genus Oncorhynchus; species Oncorhynchus mykiss. The sequence continues at coordinate 37,622,611 of NC_143032.1, forward strand.
GAAAAACAAATGATAGTGGGGACTAAGTGCAAACCAAATGTGATGGCGTGTTGCTGCAGAATGTTGTGGTAGCCGTGCTGGTTAAGTGTGCCTTGAATTCTAAATAAATCAGTGTCACCAGCAAAGCACCATCACACCACCTCCTCCATGCTTCACGGTGGGAACCACACATGCGGAGATAATCCGTTTACCTACTCTGCGTCTCACAAAGACAGGGCGGTTGGAACCAAAAATCTCAAATTTGGACTCATCAGACCAAAGGACACATTTCTACCGGTCCTAATGCCCATTGCTTGTGTTTCTTGGCCCAAGCAAGTCTCTTCTTATTGGTGTCCTTTAGTAATGGTTTCTTTGCAGCAAATCGACCATTAATGCATGATTCACGCAGTCTCCTCTGAACAGTTTATGTTGAGATGTCTGTTACTTGAACTCTGTGAAGCATTTATTTGGGCTGCAATTTCTGAGGCTGTTAACTCTAATGAACTTATCCTCTGCAGCAGAGGTAACTCTGGGTCTTCCTTTCCTGTGGCGGTCCTCATGAGAGCCAGTTTCATCATAGCGTTTGATGGTTTTTGCGACTGCACCTAAAGAAACGTTCTTGAAATGTTCCAGATTGACTGACCTTCATGTCTTAAAGTAATGATGGGCTGTTGATTCTCTTTTCTTATTTGAGCTGTTCTTGCCATAATATAGACTTGTTTTTTTTTTTTTACCAAATAGGGCTATCTTCTGTATACCCACCCCTACCTTGTCACAACACAACTGATTTCCTCAAACGCGTTAAGAAGCAAATCAATTAAACAAATGAACCTTTAACTAGGCACAGCTGTTAATTAAAATGCATTCCAGGTGACCTCATGAATCTGGTTGAGAGAATGCCAAGAGTGTGCAAAGCAGTCATCAAGGCAAACATGCTGACCACACTGCTTGTGGTCAACCACGGTTGTAGTAATGCACCGTAAAGTTGGCTGCCAACCTCCATATAACGTCCAAAGAGGTAAAAAAAGAAGCCAGAGTAAGTGTCGATTAATTTTCGGAGTAGAGGACCTTGTGAATTTCAGGTAAAATAACAACCCAATATTTATGTCCCTGGAAAAATAGCTAGCAACAGCAAGCTAGCTAGCTAAGTTGCCTTAAATGTTGAATGCTTTTCGACCTGTACCCAAATTTAATATAATTGGTTCGGAGTTTGTTTTGATATTTCAACATGCGTGTCGTAATCGTGTGTGGTATGGGGGTACAAAATCAACAGCGTGATGGCGCAGGTGCGCGTCCGGTTTGGTCAGCATGAAAGTGTGGCTACTTTGAAGAATCTCATATAAAATATATTGTGATTTGTTTAACACTTTTTTTTTTTGGTTACTACATGATTCCATATGTGTTATTTAATATTTTTTATGTCTTCACTATTATTCTACAATGTAGAAAATAGTAAAAAATAAAGAAAAACCCTTGAATGAGTAGGTGTGTCGATATCTAAGGAAGTCTCGAGCTATTGCTTGCCTGAGGTAGTGTGGTCTCCAGCTTATCATGAGGTACTCTTTCTTCCTACCTAGAGTTTTCATATGTATTTTTCGTAGCTGTTTACATACATACCACCACAGTCAAAGGCTAGCACTAAGACAGCATTGAATGAGCTGTATTCCGACATATGCAAACAAGAAAACGTTCACCCAGAGGCGGCACTCCTAGTAGCCAGGGACTTTAATGCAGGGAAACCTAAATCCATTTGACCAAATTTCTATCAGCATGTTAATGTGCAACCAGAGGGGAAAAACCTCTGGACCACCTTTACTCAACACACAGAGACCATACAAAGCTCTCCCTCTCCCTCCATTTGGCAAATCTGACCATAATTCTATCCATATTCTATTCTGACTAAGCATACAAGTATCTGACTGAGCGGTGGTAGGCAGAAGTAGGTGCGTAAACATTCATTCAAACAGCACTTTCGTGCGTGTTGCCAGCAGCTCTTCGTTGTGCGTCAAGCATTGCGCTGTTTATGACTTCAAGCCTATCAACTCCCAAGATGAGGCTGGTGTAACCGAAGTGAAATGGCTAGCTAGTTAGCGCGCGCTAATAGCGTTCTGAGCCTTGGGGTGGTTGTTTCCCTTGTTCTGCATGGGTAACGCTGCTTCGATGGTGGCTGCTGTCGTTGTGTTGCTGGTTCGAGCGAGGAGAGTGCCTATAAGAATATATATTAGTCAAAGGTTAATGAAATACAAATGGTATATAGGGAAATAGTCCTATAATTCCTATAATAACTACAACCTAAAACTTCTTACCTGGGAATATTGAAGACACATGTTAAAAGGAACCACCAGCTTTCATATGTTCTCATGTTCTGTTGTGGACGTCAGTTCATCTTTCAATCACCCTTACATAGCACATATTGCACTTTTACTTTCTTCTCCAAGACTTTGTCTTTGCATTATTTAAACCAAATTGAACATGTTTCATTATTTACTTGAGGCTAAATTGATTTTATTGGGGTATTATATTAAGTTAAAATAAGTGTTCATTCAGTAATGTTGTAATTGTCATTATTTCAAATAAATAAAGAAAGAAAAAAAATCATCCAATTAATCGGTATTGGCTTTTTTGGTCCTCCAATAATCGGTATCGGCGTTGAAAAACCATAATTGGTCGACCTCTAGTACATACCCCAACCAGAAACCATGGATTACAGGCAACATCCGCACTGAGCTCAAGGCTAGAGCTGCCGCTTTCAAGGAGCGGGACTATAACACGGAAGCTTATATGAAATCCCGCTCTGCCCTCCGATGCACCATCAAACAGGCAAAGCGTCAAAACAGGACTAAGATCGAATCGTGGCAGGGCTTGCAAACCATTACAGACTACAAAGGGAAGCACAGCTGAGAGCTGCCCAGTGAACCGAGCCTACCAGATGAGCTAAACTACTTATATTCTTGCTTTGAGGAAAATAACACTGAAACATGCATGAGATCACCAGCTGTTCCGGAAGACTGTGTGATCACGCTCTCCGCAACAGGTCAACGTTCACAAGGCCGAGGGGCCAGAAGGACTGCAAGGGCCTGTACTGTGAGCATGCGCTGACCAACTGGCAAGTGTCTTAACTGACATTTTCAAACTCTCCCTGTCCGAGGTCTGTAATACCAACATGTTTTTAGCAGACCACCATCATGCCTGTGCCCAAGAACACTAAGGTAACCTGTCTAAATGACTACCCACCCATAGCACTCACGTCTGTAGCCATGAAGTGCTTTGAAAGGATGGTCATGGCTCACATCAACACTATTATCTCAGAAACCCTAGACCCACTCCAATTTGCACACCACCTCTATTGCACTCCACACTGCCCTTTTCCACATGAACAAAAGGAATACCTATGTGAGAATGCTATTCATTGACTACAGCTCAGTGTTCAACACCATAGTGCCCTCAAAGCTCATCAATAAGCTAAGAACCCTGGGACTAAACACTTCCCTCTGCAACTGGATCCTGGACTTCCTGACGGGCCGCCCCCAGGTGGTAAGGTTAGGTAACAACACATCCACCACGTTGATCCTCAACACAGGGGCCCCTCAGGGGTGTGTGCTCAGTCCCCTCCCTCCCTGTTCACTCATGACTGCAATGCATGGCACGACTCCAACACCATCATTACGTTTGATGACGACACAACAGCGGTAGGCCGGATCACCGACAACGAAGAGACAGCCGGGTGGTGCCAGGACATCAACCTCTCCCTCAACGTGATCAAGACAAAGGAGATAATCATGGACTACAGGAAAAAGAGGACCGAGCATGCCCCCATTCTCATCGGCGGTGCTGCCGTGGAGCAGGTTGAGAGCTTCAAGTTCCTTGGTGTCCACATCACCAACAAACTAACATGGTCCAAGCACACCAAGACGGTCGTGAAGAGGGCACGACAAAACCTATTCCCCCTCAGGAGACTGAAAAGATTTGGCATGGGTCCTCAGATACTCAAAAGGTTCTACAGCTGCACCATCGAGCACATCCTGGTTGCATCACTGGTTGCATCACTGCCAGGTGTGGCAACTGCTCGGCCTCCGACCGCAAGGCACTACAGAGGGCAGTGCGTACGGCCCATGGCATCACTGGGGCCAAGCTTCCTGTCATCCAGGACCTCTATACCAGGCGGTGTCAGAGGAAGGCCCTAAAAATTGTCAAAGACTCAAGCCACCCTAGTCATAGATTGTTCCCTCTGCTACCGCACGCAAGCGGTACCGGAGCGCCAAGTCTAGGTCCAAGAGGCTATTAAACAGCTTCCATTGCCCCCCTCCCCCTTTTACACCGCTGCTACTTTCTGTTGTTATCATCTATGCATAGTCATTTTAATAACCCTACCTACATGTACGTATTACTTCAACTAACCGGTGCCCCCACACATTGACTCTATATACAGCGGGGGTACCGGTACAGTCTCGCTATTGTTATTTTACTGCTGCTCTTGAATTACTTGTTACTTTTATCTCTTATTTTCATCCGTATTCTTTTCAACTGCATTGTTGGTTAGGGGCTCTAAAGTAAGCATTTCACTGCAAGTTCTACACCTGTATTCGGCGCATGTGACGACTAACATTTGATTTGTAACGTAATACATTGTGGAAAAGTGAAGCTGTCTTAATACTTTCCGAATGCACTGTAACCCCCCCCCCCCCCCTTACATATCAATGGCAGAAGTCAATTCCGCCCTTGATTGTTTACGTCAAACCGATCTCAAATGGTTTCTCATTTTGCAACTCAGCACAAGCACACACAATGGAAATAATATTTTCTCTCTTGTGTCCTTGGTGTACATATCATATAGCAGGTGACAGGAAAAGCAGTATACAATATTGTTATATCTGACTTTGTTCCCCCTCTCTAATCTCTGTCTCTGTCCACAGACATTCCTGAGATCCCCGAGAGCATTAAATTCTGCAAAGCATTGGAGATTGCAGACTTCAGTGGAAACCCCCTCTCCAAGTCAGTGGATCAGTCCAGTACCACCTCTCTCTCTGCTGTTGCCATTGTGTTTTTGCCTTTGAGATATATGGGGGAGGTCACTGTCATACGTGTGCTTTGTGCCATGTTGTGATTATTTCCTTTCCATAATGGCCTGAAGATAAACAGCTCAAGACAATGAAACAAATGTGCAGGTAGTTGTTGCCCAGATGTGTCAAAGGCTCAGAGCAGGCCCTTTCTCAGTATTAGATTATGTACAGTACATGAGCAAAACACCTGGAGGAGAACAAGGCTTTGTGATGATACAGTATGCTGTTCTCTGACCTTGAAACTACATTAAAGGCCCAGTACAGTCAAAAGCGTGATTTCCTGTGTCCATATTTTCACACTGCGGTTGGAATAATACTGTGATATAGTGAAAGTGATGATAATGCCCTTTTAGTCTAAGAGCTGTTTGAAAAGACTGCCTGACAGTGCAGCCTGTTTTGGCCTGAATGGTTACGCCACGGTTAATTAGTTAATAGACCAATAAGAAAGCGTTCCAAGCCTCTCTGCTAATATAAGCTAGTTTTCAGTTGTCCCCTCCCCACTCAGACATCTCCCAGACAGTCCTAGCAAAATTATTGCTTGAGAAATTATAATATATTGTGGAAAAAACGGCTGTATTGCACCTTTTAACATGGCGTTTAAGTATACTGTAGAAGTGTAATGCTTTTGGCGAGGCAAACCATCTCCCTGCTTTTACTTCTCCTATAGAATAAGAAAGGAACTGTTGGCAGGAGTGGTGATGGTGAGTGCTTTGACAGATGGATCTGGCCACTTACGCTGCGTCCCTAATGGCACCCTTTTCCTATATAGTGCACCACTAAAAATGTGCACTATGACGGGAATAGGGTGCTATTTGGGATGCTGCCATAGGCAGATGAAGCAGCTGTTCCAAGTGCTTCAAGGGCTGGTGTTAAAGGGCCATTTTTTTCCCTCTGTGTTTCTCTCCATCTGTTTTCCCCTCTCCCTTTCTGTCCTCATCACCAGGTTGCCTGATGGTTTCACTCAGCTCAGAGGGCTCGCCCACCTGGCACTTAACGACGTGTCATTGCAGACACTGCCCAACGACATAGGAAAGTAAGTGCACACACACGCACCAACAAAATACGCAGACCCAACCACGACACAGGTTTCCTTCTTACTCTAAACATTCAGCCTCCTCGTTCTGTAAAATGACAGACCTTGGTAAAGGCGTAATTACATGACACAATGGGTTCTCAGACAGACTGACTGTGTGACCGGTTGGACGAGACCAATCGCCATGCAAAGTTAACCAGACTTAACTCCTCCTCCTCTTCTCTCGTCCTCTCTTCCCTCTCTCCTGCAGCCTGGCCAACCTGGTGACGCTGGAGCTCAGGGAGAACCTGCTCAAGTCCCTGCCCACGTAAGTGCCCTCTTCAGCCTGGCATAGTCCCAGCCACCCTCCATGCTAGGGAAGGTGGTTATTTCCTAGAAAGGAGACCTTGATGATATGACTGGTGATTTGAAGCACAAAGTCCTCTCTAGTATATCTGTTCACTAGCAACCAATATTATTTGCTCTCTTCACTATGGATACAGTTGTTGTGAGAAGGACAGACTGTAAATGTGTGATTTGCTGAATGACCAGCTTGTCATGTGTGTGACTGTGTGGGAATGTGTCAATGATTGGGCGTGATGGTTTAGTCTGACAATCAGTTAGTCTATCTGATCCAGACTGTAACAGTCCAGAAGTCGCCTTCAAATACATTGTTGATGTATTTATATATAGATTATAAATACAGTGTGCTTTTGGAAAGTATTCAGACCCCTTTTGGGGCGGCAGTGGTTAGAGTGTTGGACTAGTAACCGAAAGGTTGCTGGATCGAATCGCCGAGCTGACAAGGTAAAAATCTGTCGTTCTGCCCCTGAACAAGGCAGTTAACCCACTGTTCCCCAGTAGGCTGTCATTGTAAATAAGAATTTGTTCTTAACTGACTTGCCTAGTTAAATAAAGGTTAAATGTAAAATAAAAATGACTCAGTACTTTGTTGAAACACCTTTGGCAGCGATTACAGCCTCAAGCTTGGCACATCTGTATTTGTGGAGTTCCCCCCATTTTTCTCTCCAGATCCTCTCAAGCTCTGTCAGGATGGATGGGGAGCTTTGCTGCACAGCTATTTTCAGGTCTCTCCAGATATGTTCAATCGGGTTCAAGTCCGGGCTCTGGCTGGGCCACTCAAGGACATTCAGAGACTTGTCTCGAAGCCACTCCTGAGTTGTCTTGGATGTGTGCTTAGGATCGTTGTCCTGGTGGAAGGTGAACCTTCACCCCAGTCTGAAAACCTTCTCCAGAGCACTCGGGACTTCATCAAGGATCTCTCTGTACTTTGCTTTGTTCATCTTTCCCTCAATCCTCAGTCTCCCAGTCCCTACCGCTATGATTCACCGTAGGGATGGTGCCAGGTTTCCTCCAGATGTGACGCTAGGCATTCAGGCCAAAGAGTTCAATCTTGGTTTCATCAGAACCGAGGATCTTGTTTCTCATGGTCTGAGCGTCCACAAAGGCCCTTTTCCCCCGATTGCTCAGTTTGGCCGGGTGACCAGCTCTAGGAAGAGTCTGTGGTTCCAAACTTCTTCCATTTGAGAATGATGGAGGCCATTGTGTTCTTGGGGACCTTCAAAGCTGCAGAAATGTTATGGAACCCTTCCCAGATCTGTGTAATTCCTTCGACCTCATGGCTTGGTTTTTGCTGTGACATGCACTTTCAACTGTGGGACCTTATATAGACAGGCGTGTGCCTTTCCAAATCATGTCCAATCAATTGAATTTACCACAGATGGACTCCAAGTTGTAAAAACATCTCAAGGATGATCAATGGAAACAGGATGCACCTGAGCTCAATTTTGAGTCTCATAGCAAAGTGTCTGAATACTTATGTAAATCAGGTTTTTCTGTTAATTTAAAAAAAAAAAACTCATTTGCAAAAATGTCTAAACCTGTTTTCGCTTCGGCATTATGCAGTATTGTGTGTTGGTTGATGATGAAAAAATGTAATACATTTTAGAATAAGGCTGTAACGTAACAGAATGTGGAAAAAGGGGTGTACTTTCCGAAGGCACTGTATATTCACAACGCTGAGTGAGTTTCAACGAGACCGTGTCGTCTGAGTGTGCAGTAGTCCCCATTACATCAGTGTTTTCTATGATTTATGTGTTTCTCTCGCTTATCCAGGTCACTCTCTTTCCTGGTGAAACTGGAGCATCTGGACCTGGGCAGCAATGAACTGGATGTGTTGGTAAGAACAATCTCTAAATAGCACTCTGTTCCCTATATTGTGCACTACTTTTGACCAGCGCCCTTGTACAAAGTGGTTAACTACATAGGGAATAGGGTGCCATTTTCAACGGAGACGCTATGTAAAGGATGTGTGATATACAGCATGACAATAACTCACATTCTCAACATACATGGGGGCCATAGAAATATACGCACCCTTGACCCTGGTTTATGCTGTGCCACAAAACACGTCTTGCATACAAGCAAGCTGGTTAGATATACAGCTCACAGGACATGCCACACAGGATCGTACACCCTGGATGTCCAGCAGGGTTGGGTTACAGATTTTTATAAACCCAGAGACCCAACATTCCGGGAACGCTTGTGAAGTAGACTTTGCACACCAGACCGGGGTTTAGGGTTTGAGAAGTCAATGAGAAAAGTAAAAAATGATTCCTTTTGTTTTTTTTTTGTTTTTTTCTAAAGGCACAACATTCAAACCAATGTTTTAAGTAGGTGAACATGTCATTACTACAAACTTGTAAAAGTGTCACACTGACACTTTTACATTTTTGTCAATAACAACTTTATCGAAAGAGTGCTTTTTAATTTGACGGCCTGTACATGTGGAGTTTAGAGCGAGATGACCGTTCGAACCGATTACGTGTTTCTGCGGATGAGCTGTGATATCGCCTACAACCGTGATCAGGGATTTCTATTGGACAACCGTTTCTACTTATCTTCGTACTAAACCATCTTTGGTTGGTCAATTTGAATTGAAGTCGGTCATTTCAAGAAGTGATTTGATTTTCAAATCCAGAACTTGACATAGCTTCTCCTTTTCTGCTTATTGAGAAGAGAATTCAATATAGATGTACATTATTTATTTATTTATTTATTTATGGGAATTAAAGTTTACTTCCTGAATTGACTGCCTTAAATTTGAGTTGACCCCAACCCTGATGTCCAGAACGTGCGGGCGTGCGCGAACACACACACACACACACACACACACACACACACACACACACACACACACACACACACACTACCCAAACACCCTTCTTACATTTCCCGACCACAAGCACCCATCTATCTACCACATATCTAACCCACAAACAAACACAATGGCTTGGAACTGGTCTGTTGGACATTAGGGCCACTGTGTGCTATGAATGCATCCCATGTTGCACCCTATTCCCTATATTGTGCATTACTATGGTCCCTGGCCAAAAGTAGTGTACTATGTAGGGAAAAGGGATAGGGCCCTGGTCAAATGTTGTGCGCTCCGTAGGTAATATGTTGCCCTTTGAGTCCTGCTTCTTTTAGCATGGGAACGCCTGCCTGGCTAGTCATCTCAATGTACAGGGTAAATAATGCCTGTTGAGCCGACAGGCGGAGGCTGAGCAAACAACCTGACGTCATGCTGCCGCCTGAAAGCCTGGCTGCCTGCCTGTCATACTGCACATTGCTCATCCCTCCCATGCATGCTAGTCTTTTAATGTAATGCGTCACTCAAATACAATCTGGGGTCATTTTACAGGAATTGTTTGGTCAGGTGAATCTTGCCCCTTCCCACAGCCATTTGGGGACTCCACCACCGCGGTGGTATTTGGGGCGTGTGATGTGTGTTTATGTAGACGCCTCCTCTCCCCTTCCCAAATTATGCATATTTAAGTACAGTGGAGGATGCATGTTTGTTCCCACTCGCTCTAGAAGCAGAGCAAAGACAACTTTGGGTCCTCTGTTTACCTTTCTTTTCTCTTTTTCCCCTCCCTCTGTCTCTATCTCTAACAGCCGGACACACTTGGTGCTCTCCCTAACCTACGAGAGCTGTGGTTGGACCGCAACCAGCTCTCCTCTTTGCCACTAGTGAGTACGGTCCTGGCTTGGCATGCCCTTATTCGCTTAGAACCAGAACATTGCTCAGTATGATATAGGCTTGGGCGGTATACCTTATACTGGGATATTTGGAAGTAGCCACGAGATGGTTTTTCGTTATCGTTGAAACAATTTCTTTGATGTTTTATTTGTATACATGTGAATATATACGTTTTGAAGTAAATACCTGCAGTCAACTTTTGCAATAAGTTAGGAGATAAAGAAGATGGTGTCATTCATTTTCCTGGAAGTCCCCAGTCATGTGATTTTTGTTTACAAGCACACAAATAAGAGACCAGAGCCTTGTGAGTCACTCACTGTTGTGCAGCACGCGCCAGGGGATCTAGTTACAGTATGGAACTCACAACTAAGTGTTTGCCAGCTAGATACTGTATCCAGATACTGTATCTTATACCTATTAAGTAAACTGTGCTAAATGCTCTGCAGTTGAGCATTTGGTATGCTATTTTAGTAGCTAGTTAGCTTATTAGCTCAGTGGTTAGCTTCTTCCAAAATCTTTGTTTGGAAACAGCAGAGTCCCCTCCTGGATCAAGAGCCTTGCTGTCTAGCGTTGGTTTTGTGCATGCAGCAAACTGTTATTAGTATTGAGTTACTTGTCCCGGCTTATAAAGTTATACATCTGTCCTGTAAATACTGTAAAGACTGTATAAAATGTTTGCAATGTGCTTGTTAGCATTTAGTGCGCATTCTCTAAAGGATTGTACATGTACTTGTTGGCAGTGGGGTTTGAAAATAGCGCCCCTTGTGTCCAGTTATGAGTATCTCGGTATGGCACAAGGTCGGTATGAAGGTATGGTAATCTGGGTACTGCCGAAGCCTAGTATGAAACCTACCACATACATTCCAGTGGGAGTATTCACACTAAAAACGACATTGCTTTGTGTGTGTGTGTGTGTCTGTCTGTCTGTAGGAGCTGGGGAACCTGCAGAGACTCGTGTGTCTAGACGTGTCAGAGAACCGACTGGAGGAGTTGCCCTCAGAGCTCAGCGGCCTGCTGGCCCTCACTGACCTGCTGCTCTCACACAACCTCCTGGAGGTGGTCCCCGACAGCATAGGTGAGGGAGAGAGCGGGGGAAGGAGGTAGATGGGGAGAGAGAGGGAGGAAAGGTTGCCTGATGGCATTCGCTGTTCCGTTGTACGGTGGCTTATTCACCTGAACTAATTTACACAGTAGCTTCATTGTCAGACTAAACTGAGTTTTTCAAAGTACTTTGTCAAGGTGTGTGCTTTTAACCAAGTACTGTTGAATTAGACCCATGGACATTGGGCATTTTCAATGCTTGGATGTAATAGAAGGTAATGCACTGAAAACCATACTGCCCCCTACTGGGGAAATGATGCATATAAACTGACTCAAAGGCTTGTGACGGTTTTTGACCTGGGTCGTGTTCATTAGGCTCTCTGAAGCAGCTGTCCATCCTGAAAGTGGACCAGAACCGACTGACCCACCTGAGTGACTCCATAGGAGAGTGTGAGAACCTGACGGAACTCGTACTGACCGAGAACCTCTTACAGGTACATTTTAGAACCACAGTTCGCTGGCTCAGAACAAATGTACAGAACAATATGTGCCTTGTCCCGAGACTCCCGGCCTTGTCCTTTCAACATCCCCCTTGAGATGCATAGCTTTAAACATCCATTCAATTTGACATGTTTTATTGTTGCGCGTTTTTATTCAATAGACTCTGCCTCGCTCGCTGGGCAAGTTGAAGAAGCTGACCAACTTGAATGTGGACCGCAACCGGCTGGGCGACGTGCCAGATGAGCTGGGTGGTTGCGCCAGCCTCAACGTGCTCTCCCTCAGAGACAATCGCATGGCCAAATTGCCCGCTGAGCTGGCTGACGCCACTGAGCTTCATGTTCTGGATGTGGCAGGGAACAGGTAACCCTTCTACACCCCATATAGGTCCTGTAAATCACTGGTGTTGGTAGACTTCTCTCCTGTAATAACATATCTAGTGACTCCACTTCTGAAGTAGTCTGAGCTTCTCTTAACCCTTTATCAAATCTTGTAGTCTAATAATGATATAATAACACAAATATTAATTATGACATTTTTTTCCCTCAAAGTGACTTAAAGTAGTGCATGCATATATTTTTATATGGGTGGCCCCAGCAGGAATGGAACCCACAATCCTTACGTTGCAAACGCAATGTTCTTCCAACTGAGCAACACCGGACTATTCTTCAGAATGAAATTTGTCCATGTTGTGTGGTGTCCCCAGGTTACAGAACCTGCCGTTTGCCCTGGCCAACCTCAACCTGAAGGCCATGTGGCTGGCAGAGAACCAGTCCCAGCCCATGCTCAAGTTCCAGACGGAGGACGACGAGAGCACCGGGGAGAAGGTGCTCACCTGCTACCTGTTGCCCCAGCAGCCCTCCCCTAGCCTGGGTGAGTTAGCCCTACACCTACCTCCTGGTGGACATCATCTTCCTCCTCCTCTCTCACATCTCTATCACGCTCCGTTCTCCATCTCAACTTTTTCCTGGGCTATTCACTATTTACCAACTGAACCCGAAGTCCTCCTTCAAAGCATATCCTCTTCCCTTTCCTTCCTCTAACATAGGAGCTACACTGGGGTGTTGCAAAATCAGTCTGTTTCTTGTTGTTGTTTTTTTACCCGTGACGCTGGAAACCTTTGGCCAGCGCGAACAGGTCCAAACTACCTTATCAAGTGTGAGCTGCGTATCGAAATCTTGAAAATAGAACCCGAGTGCAATTTTACACCGAGCAGCACATTCCTCTCCCAGAGTCCTTCTTGCTCTCCCATCACTCTCAACCCAAATGTTCTTAAGATGTTCCCATAACACCACAACTCCCATGTACCACAACGATGACCGTTTCAATCCCCGTAAACTGTTTTTGTAACCCAGGTCCCTCTCTCCATCCTGTCTCCCTACAGAGAATCTGCTGCAGAACAGTGTGGACGACAGCTGGATAGACAGCAACCTGAACCGGGTGTCCGTTATCCAGTTCCAGGAGGAGACCACCAAGCAGGATGAGGACGATGAGGCGGCTGCAGAGCGCAGGGTAAGACTACTAATACACTTATACATGTAAACGCAGCAAAAAATGAAACGTCCTCTCACTGTCAACTGTGTTTATTTTAAGCAAACGTAACATGTGCAAATATTTGTATGAACATAAGATTCAACAACTGAGACATACACTGAACAGGTTCCACAGACATGTGACCATCAGAAATTGAATAATGTGTCCCTGAACAAAGGGGGGGGGGGGGGTCAAAATAAAAAATAACAGTCAGTATCTGGTGTGGCCACCAGCTGCAATAAGTACTGCAGTGCATCTCTTCCTCATGGACTGCACCAGATTTTCCAGTTCTTGCTGTGAGATGTTACCCCACTCTTCCATTTCTGGGGGGGGGGAATGGCCCTAGCCCACACCCTCAGATCCAACAGGTCCCTGACGTACTCAATGGGATTGAGGTCCGGGCCCATCGCTGGCCATGGCAGAACACTGACATTCCTACCTTGCAGGAAATCACACACAGAACGAGCAGTATGGCTGGTGGCATTGTCATGCTGGAGGGTCATGTCAGGATGAGCCTGCAGGAAGGGTACCACATCAGGAAGGGTACCACATCTTCCCTGTAACGCACAGCGTTGAGATTGCCTGCAATGGCAACAAGCTCAGTCTGATGATGCTGTGACACACCGCCCCAGACCATGACGGACCCTCCACCTCCAAATCGATTCCGCTCCAGAGTACAGGCCTCGGTGTAACGCTCATTCCTTCGATGATAAACGCGAATCCGACTATCACCTCTGGTGAGACAAAACCGCGACTCGTCAGTGAAGAGCACTTTTTGCCAGTCCTATCTGGACCAGCGACTGTGGGTTTGAGCACATAGGTGACGTTGTTGCTGGTGATGTCTGGTAAGGACTTGCCTTTCAACAGGCCTACAAGCCTTCAGTCCAGCCTCTCTCAGCCTATTGCGGACAGTCTGAGTCGGAGGGATTGTGCGTTCCTCGTGTTACTTGGGCAGTTGTTGCCACCCTGTACTTGTCCCGCAGGTGTGATGTTCGGATGTACCAATCCTGTGCAGATGTTGTCACACGTGGTCTGCCACTGCGAGCACAATCAGCTGTCCATCCTGTCTCCCTGTAGCTCTGTCTTAGGCGTCTCACTGTACGGACATTGCGATTTATTTCCCTGGCCACATCTACAGTACTCATGCCTCTTTGCAGCACACCTAAGGCACGTTCACGCAGATGAGCAGGGTCCCTGGGCATGTTTCTTTTGGTGTTTTTCAGTAGAAAGGCCTCTTTAGAGTCCTAAGTTTTCATAACTTTGACCTTAATTGCCTACCGTCTGTAAGCTGTTAGTGTCGACCTTTCCACAGGTGCATGTTCATGAATTGTTTATGGTTCATTGAACAAGCATGGTGAACAGTGTTTAAACCCTTTACTATGAAGATATTTGGATTTTTAGGAATTATCTTTGAAAGACAGGTTCCCGAAAAAGGGACGTTTCTTTTTTGCTGAGTATACAATACATCAACAGTGCTTTATGAGGAGCTTGGTTCATGTGACTCGTGCACTGCACCAACCAACACGTTTTAAAATGAAACGCTCTATGGCTGGTTCATTACTTAGCTTCCTTTCATTGTCCTTTCTTTCCATTCTGACAGGGCATGACAGGGTAAAGAGAGATATCCAGTCAGGGAAATCAGTAGCAGACTCCATTCCAGTCTAGTTTCGGCATCTCGGTCTTTGAGTTTCCTTGAGTCAGTTTGTTGTTCTTTTCTTGTGTCTAATTTACAGTTTGCAAAATACTTTTTGAGGCGGTCTCCTCCTTGTGTGTCTGTAGATGAACTGTCAGTCTGGGGAATTGACAGATTCTCGTCCGCGTGTGTCTGTTCAGGGTCTCCAGCGCCGGGCGACGCCCCACCCCAGTGAGCTGAAGGTCATGAAGAAGGTGATTGAGGAGAAGAGGAATGAGGCCTACATATCCTGTCATGATGGAGAGCCAGAGTCTCCTGGTACTGAGGTACAACACACCACTGTACATCCTACATGCCACCATACTTGAGATCCGTGAGTGAAGCTTTTTAACATTTTAAATGCATACATTCTGTAAAAACCATCATTGCTGTGGGTGTGGTCCATACAGATTATAGGTAAAGGTGTACTGTTGAAACAGAATCTAAGTCTGTACCTGTTGGCCACTTATCCAGCACGTTGTTCTAAGGATTCTGACGTGTGATTGGTGGTTGCAGGAGAAACGACTGAGCAATCTGTCCAATCAGAGCCACGACTCTGCGGCGTCCAACAGCACAGCCTCTGCCAACTCTCACGAGGAGAGACGGTGCGTGATTACCACAGCGAGGGAGAGCCTAGTGGGTGGGCGTGGTGAACAGGAGGAGGAGGAGCTAGACGAGATGGAGGTGGAGTATGTGGAGGTGAATTTCACTACTACGACAATCTGTTTCAATCACCTCTCCTAATACGGGTGCTGTAATTTTAAGACCTGGCACTTCGTGGCTAGGAAAACTCTGTACCCTAGTTCTACACTTTTTCCTGGTCAGGTAAACTAAATAACCATGACCAGTGAGACGGATCATTGTCTTCAATACGATCGGTTCCCCCCTGCTCTTTCTTTCTCTCCCGTCACTCACACCATCCTTTCCCTTCTTCCGCCAGCCCACGGTGCACTTTGCAGAGGAGCCCATATACCAGGGTGGGAATGAGGACGGTGAGGACGAGGAGGGTGGGGACGGGGTCCCATGCAGCGACATAGAGGAACAGAGGCCCCAGTTCCCTACGGAGAAGCAGCGTCTGATCAGGAAGGACACGCCGCACTACAAGAAGCACTTCAAGATCACCAAGCTGCCAAAACCCGAGGCGGTGGCCGCGTTGCTGCAGGGCTTCAGCCCCGACGCACACCTGGCCCAACACCCCACCTCGCACCACCCTGACCCCGAGAAGGAGGAAGAGGAAGAGGAGGAGTGTATGGTTACTCCACAGCGCCACAACAGAATAGAAGAGCCAAAGCAGGAGGAGAGGAGTCTGCTTCATGTCAACTCTTCCCTGCAGCCGGTCAAGGTAAACTGGGAGGGGGGGGGGGGGGGGGGTCAGGGGACGGTGGGTAGGAAACACAATTACTATACAGGCTACATAGTTCATAGTGAGTAGGGCTGTAGTACAAAACTAAAACGTACACCAGACCTGCCAACCTGCACAAATTCTGCATCCTGTGCAGAATGACGCAATTCTATGCGCACGATTGTGTTTTCCAAATTGTGTGTGTTAATCAATCACATTAGGCGTCATTACGGTGAAGGTATGTAGTCACGGTAGTTCAGTGCACGTCGCTGTGTTGATGGAAACAAACATGGCAGAGCGAACTCTTCCGCTAAAACCGTCCTTCGCAGAAAGCTATGTTGGACTTAAAGGTTAAAAGACCTTTGTTCATGAATCAGTTGTTGATTGGTCCTCTTGATATAGCTGTGTGTCACCAGCAGGCTGCTGAGATAATAGTCAGGTCACCAACGACAACCAGGCATGTTGCTGATTGGCCTAGTAGTTAGACCTAACTGGATGGATGAGGTCTGGAACAAGCTCTTGTAGGCCTAGTTCAGTTTCATATTCCATGTAGCCTACAGTAAGCTAGACTACTACGTTGCATGATTGAGTAATTCCGAATTTTCTTCCCAAACAAAATGAAGAAGCCCGTTTTACATTTTCACTAGACTATTCACACAAAGACACCTGTTAATTACAATAATCATTACCCCTAAATTGTGCAAGTGGTCATTGAGACCATTTCAATTTTATTTAGGATCAAATACGAGACTTTGTATTGGTTACATTGTTTGATCATTTAAGACTAGGGTTCAGGACATGGCAGTTACAGGTTTTTTTAATAATGCAAAATGCTCCTACTTCCTGAGGGGGAAGTTGACTGACCCCCTCCGGACCTCCACCCTACCCAACCTTAGTCATACATCAGCACCACCTCGTCAGAAAATCCTAGGGAGAGCCTTGATTGTACCTTGATTGTACCTTCTAGTTAGCATCTAATTACCAAGTCAATTGCTTACCGTTCATACTGAGGCAGTCTTCTGCCAACATCATTATTAGGCTAAAAAAAGGTGCATTTACCTGTGATTTGAGCAGTTTGGGTGTTGCGAGCGCCGTCGTGAGGTCCGGGGGTCCCTCCGCCGTGCTGAGGTGGTACTCATAAAAATGATTCAAGGTTGGCAGGTCTGTACACACTCACTATCATGTTATTATGTAGTTGTCGTGTTTAGAGCCACACGTTTTTTACTCCTTCTGATAAGTTGACTACACTAACTGGGGCCACCTGGTCACGAAAAACTTGGCGCCCCTAACCATGTATCCCAATTTCAAATTAGCCAGGACTACCATGGGCTCGTTTTCCTTTAGTGTTTTTTGCCCTAATAAAGCTGACAGACAGTTGAATAAAGCTTTTGCACACCAGTTCTATTCATCCTGACATGTCAGTGGCCTGTTCGCCTCGATGCACACCCAAGACACTCAAATGCGTAGAAGCCCCCAGTCTTGTCACCCTGCAACCTGCATTCAGTCCGACTGCTGGCACTGGATTGGATTGAGAATGAGATTACATTGCATGTCATGTTGCCCTGCATAGGAAAAACGATTTGTTTACAGGAATGTTTGCCGGGAGTTTTATAGTTTGCACTCGGGTGCTTTTACGTTGCTCTCTCTGTCCCACACAAGCAGGATTCTCTCAGACATTCACAGGATGGCGCTAGTCGGTAACCTGTTGAAAGACATATAATAACTAACAAGAGTGGACTTTCTCATTAACAACATTTGATAAATGTTTGTAAATGTCATCAAACAGACTGACAGTTTACAAATGGACAACCAGCACAAACCAAATCCAGTGTGAGTTGTTTAAATGCTTAAAACGTGGACACATTTCACCCCTTTAGTCCTATTTGTGTACCAAATGGCACCCTATTCCATTTATAGTGCACTCCTTTTGACCAGAGCCCAATGGGTCTTGATCAAAAGTCGTACACTACAAAGGAAATAGGGTGCCATTTTGGATGTACTCATGTGTTTACCCACACAGTTCCCAGTCAACTCAGAGTGGAGCTCCCTCTTTTGGCTGCTCTGAGCTCTCGTGTCAAGTTTGCCGGCTCTCTTGGACCAGTTGTCAATAATGCCAATGATAAAATCTTTTAATACAAAGTGATTGTCTATCAAATGACGAATCCCCACCCCATCAGCTGTGCACCAGACGCCCCCTGCTGGCCCCCTGCCATAAAGTCCCCTGCACCATGCCTCTGTCTGCCCACCTCAGTACTATGCTTCTCACCATATAATTTGCTGTCTCCTGTTCTGTTTTTAATTGGTTAATGACTTCTCTCTGACCTGCCTTCCTATATTTGTGTAAAGGTGTACACCAGGGCTCCTGAAATATTTTTTTTTTCAAATGGATTATTAATCGTAATCACCACTAGAGCTGCTACCTAATATGCAGAGAATGAGTGCGGGGGTGTGTGTGTGTGATATAGTGTATGTGCGAGTCTATGCCTGTTAATCTGCAGACCATCCGGAATTTGTCTTGGCAGAGGTGGAAATGTTGAGACCCAGACAAACCGATTTCATTCATGAAGTATTGTTAGAGTGAGGTATGCACCTACATAACAACCTATTTTCGAACAATTCTGCAGCAGATTTCAATCTTAAAAGATAACAACGCATCAATGGCTTAGAACAATTTACATTTGCATTTTACACATCTAGCCACTATTTTTACAAGGCTGTCTAGATCTGGAATTGATTTGTTATTGCTTAATGGCTGATTTAGAATTTTTATATAATCTGTTTTTTGGGGTTGTTTATTGATTGACAAGTGCAACTAAATCTGAGAAAGACTACTGCACATTAGAACGTGTATTACCCAGGTCAAAGGGTTTACTGTGGTGTCTGTCTATAGGCTGGAGGGAACGTTGCTTTGGGAGCCACTGCTTTCTTTCCCCCATTTCTCTTTCTGCACACAAGCTGCTGTCCCTGTGTGGCCTGTAGCTCGCCTTATTCTGGGTCTCGAGTTTCCACCCCTGCCTGCATCTGCCTCTGGTGGCTGGGGAGTGAGTGATGTGTGTGACTGGTGTTGCCATTGTTCAAAGGACCTCCACTGGAAATCAAATTGGCCATAATAAATGTCCTTACTTCACACATTATACAATAGTGTATATGACCTTTTGGGGTTTATCCCAGTGGCTGAATTGGTGTGTGTGTGTGTGTGTGTGTGTTATTTTGAAGCGTGTGTTATTTTTCTTCTGATTTGAATGGATTTGGTTAGAGTATGCTTGTGTGCATATTAGTTACTTTGGCCTCACTAATCCGCATGCCTCTCGCTGGTTCCTGTCCTAACAGGGGGTGTCATTTGATCAAGTCAATAATCTCCTGATTGAGCCTGCTCGAATTGAGGAGGAAGAGGTCTGTACCTACTCTCTTTCACTCCATCCACTCTCGTTCTCTCTCCTTCTCCCACTCACCCATTCACCCACCCGCTGGCTCTCAGTTGGGGGGAAAAAACAAACAATAACTCACATAAATCAATGATTAATCCAAGCCAAATGCCCAGAGAAATTCCCACCACAACTCTCCATCGGATCGCCAGTGTAGTAGAACTTGAAGGGGAGGATGCAGGAGTAACGCTTTATATGGTCAAAGGGTTATAGGATTTAAGTCATATCCAGTACATTGGGAATGTTTTCAGACCTATTCACTTTTTCACATTGTGGTGCGTTACAGCCTTATTCTAAAATATATTTAACAAAAATAAGTCATCAATCTACACACAATACCCCGTAATGACAAAGTGAAAACAGGTTTTTATAAAAAATTGTATGTATGTTTGTATGTACAGTGGGGCAAAAAAGTATTTAGTCTGCCACCAATTGTGCAAGTTCTCCCACTTAAAAAGATGAGAGGCCTGTAATTTTCATCATAGGTACACTTCAACTATGACAGACAAAATTAGAAAAAAAATCCAGAAAATCACATTGTAGGATTTTTAATGAATTTATTTGCAAATTATGGTGGAAAATAAGTATTAGGACTATTTCCCTACCATTTGTATTTCATTAACCTTTGACTATTGGATGTTCTTATAGGCACTTTAGTATTGCCAGTGTAACAGTATAGCTTCCGTCCCTCTCCTCGCTCCTCCCTGGGCTCGAACCAGCAACACAACCTCAACAGCCACCACATCGAAAAAGCGTTACCCATGCAGAGCAAGGGAAACAACCACCCCAAGGCTCAGAGCGAGTGAAGTTTGAAACGCTATTATGGCGCGCTAACTAGCCAGCCATTTCACTTCGGTCACACCAGCCTCATCTCGGGAGTTGATAGGTTTGAAGTCAGAAACAGCGCAATGCTTGACGCACAACGAAGAGCTGCTGGCAAAACGCACGAAAGTGCTGTTTGAATGAATGTTTAC
Source organism: Oncorhynchus mykiss (assembly GCF_057628025.1). NCBI lineage: Eukaryota > Metazoa > Chordata > Actinopteri > Salmoniformes > Salmonidae > Oncorhynchus > Oncorhynchus mykiss. Next base: position 37,643,210 of record NC_143032.1, read on the forward strand.
GCGCCTGCTTCTGCCTACCACCGCTCAGTCAGATTCTTAGATACTTGTATGCTTGTATGCTCAGTCAGATTATATGCAACACAGGACACGCTAGATAATATCTAGTAATATCATCAACCATGTGTAGTTAACTAGTGATTATGATTGATTGTTTTTTATAAGATACGTTTAATGCTAGCTAGCAATTTACCTTGGCTTCTACTGCATTCGCGTAACAGGCAGTCAGTCTCCTTGTGGAGTGCAACGAGAGGCAGGTGGTTAGAGCATTGGACTAGTTAACTGTAAGGTTGCAAGATTGGATCCCCCGAGCTGACAAGGTGAAAATCTGTCTTTCTGCCCCTGAACAAGGCAGTTAAACCCACCGTTCCTAGGCCGTCATTGAAAATAAGAATGTGTTCTTAACTGACTTGTCTAGTTAAATAAAGATTAAATAAAGGTGTAAAAGGAAAGAAAGAAAAAAAATTGGCAAATTGCCGCCCAAAAATACAGATTTCCGATTGTTATGAAAACTTGAAATCGGCACTAATTAATCGGCCATTCCGATTATTCGGTCGACCTCTAATATATATATATATATATAAAATAGAACGGATACTTTATTTACATAAGTATTCAGACCCTTTGCTATGAGACTTGAAATTGAGCTCAGGGGCATCCTGTTTCCATTGATCATCCTTGAGATGTTTCTACAACTTGATTGGAGTCAATCTGTTTCAAATTCATTTGATTGTACATGATTTGGAAAGGAAAGGCACACGCCTGTCTAAAGAAGATCCCAAAGTTGACAGTGCATGTCAGAGCAAAAACCAAGCCATGAGGAGGTCGAAGGAATTGTCTGTAGAGTTCAGAGACAGGATTGTGCTCCATCATTCTTAAATGGAATAAGTTTGGAACCACCAATCGGGGGAGAACGGCCTTGGTGAGGGAGGATGGTCACTCTGACAGAGCTCCAGAGTTCCTCTGTGGAGATGGGGGAACCTTCCAGAAGGACAACCATCTCTGCAGCACTCCACCAATCAGGCCTTTATGGTAGAGTGGTCAGACTGAAGCCACTCCTCAGTAAAAGGCACATGTCATCCCGCTTGGATTTTGCCAAAAGCATCACGTCTGGAGGAAACCTGGAACCATCCCTATAGTTAAGCATGGTGGTGGCAGCATCATGCTGTGGGAATGTTTTTCAGCAGCAGGGACTGGGAGACAAGTCAGGATGAGGGAAAGATGAACGGAGCTAAGTATAGAGATCCTTGATGAAAACCTGCTCCAGAGTGCTCAGGATCTCAGACTGGGGCGAAAGTTCTCTTTCCAACAGGACAATGACCCTAAGCACACAGCCAAGACAATGCTGGAGTGGATTTGGGACAAGTCTTTGGATGTCCTTGAGAGAATAATGGGAGAAACTCTCCAAATACAGGTGTCTGAATACTGAAAAGGTCTGAATACTTAAGTAATTATGATATTTCAGTATATTTTTTTAATACATTTGCTAAAATTTCTAAAAACCTGTTTTTGCTTTGTCATTATGGGGCATTGTGTGTAGACTGAGGGGGGGGGGGGGGGGGGAACTATTTAATACATTTTAGAATGAGGCTGTAATGTAACAAAATGTAGAAAAATTCAAAGGGTCTGAATACTTTCCGAATATAAAACAATATGGTTATACAATTGTAATGAAGAAGTTCTATGTAATTGGTAAACAAGTGTTTACCCATCAATGACGCCCTACCCCATTCTCAAGTTCTACCACGCTGTTGCTCGTCCTTCTCCCGTTCTTCATCATCCTGTTCAGGCTGTGTGGCCCTTGAGTGAGTGAATGAGGTTGCTGGTGCTGCTGTCTGTGATGGAGGAGGTCCATCTTCTTTCAGCACCATCTTTCAGGTTTTACATTTACTCAACCGGTGTGTCTAGCAGGATCTGGCACACACATGCAACTTTTAACCCAGAGAAATGTGTTTTGTTAAAGGTATCTAAACCATCTAAAGTAGTTGAAGGATTTCTTTGTGAGAACATGTATGTGCATTATCAAAAAATAAAATGCTGTTCTTTCTCATCATGGTACCACGCCCTACATCTATTATGATATGACAAAGGAACACGCTGGCTCTTTCCAGACATTATAGTCCAGAGGGTAAGCACTTTGCTAAACGGTTTGCACTGCTGAATAGCTCAAGAACCACAAAGCAACTTATCAAGAACTTAAAGGCCCAGTGCAGTCAAAAACATGATTTTCCTGTGTTTTAATATAGATTTCCACACTAAGGTTGGAATAATATTGTGAAAATTACCACCTGAAATGTCACCTTTTTTTGTTGTTGTGGGAAGAAGTTTTAGTCTGCCTGGTGACATCACCGGGTAGTAAATTAGTTAATAGACCAGGGGTTCCCAAACTTCTTTTGGCCAGCGATCCCTATTTTGAAAACCAAATGTTTTCGGGACTCTACCACGTAAAACAAAGTTCTGAAATAAACAGTCAGTGTTTACTATTTTAATTTGGGCTATGACAGTTGCACCAACAGAACATACACCATAATCTGTGAGGTGTACCACTAGTTGAGCTCTCCAGGAACATGGTTATGCCTAACATTTTTAGAAGCATTAGACCAGAACCTTGATGCAGTTTGACGTCTAAGTTTGAACATTAGTCAAAGTATTTTTGACAGTATTTCAATCTGAAGACGGTATGGTTTGAAGTGACTGAAATGCATCAGAAAGGTATTGTGAAGTTCAGAAAGTCATCAGGTAATGATGTTGTATGATATTCTGTGTAGGAAAGAACATAATTGACGTTATTTCCCCACCAGTCTGATTTAGTGCCTGGTCTTGTCCACTACTTTCTAACGGCTTGTGGGCATAGTAAATGCAAACAGTACGCCAGTGATGGGGTCATAATATGTTGTAGATTAAAGCATTCAAAAGATGAAGCCACATTTGTAGGAAGTTTATTACAGCTGCATCTGGCGGCTACTGGAGGTTACTGACGTAACCCTGGTCCTATAAACCAAGCACACCTTTTCTCACGTGACCCCATTTTAAAATTAAGCTTTAAGATGACACACTAAGATATGTGAACGCAACATGCAAGAATGTCAATGATTTTACTAAGTTACATACAGTTCATATAAGGAAATCAATAAATTGAAATAAATCCATTACACCCTAATCTATGGATTTCACATGACGGGTGTGGATGTAGCCATGGGTGGGCCTGGGAAGGCATAGGCCCACCCACTTGGGAGCCAGGCCCAGCCAATCAGAATGAGTTTTTCCCCACAAAAGGGCTTTATTACAAACAGAAAAACATAAACTGTCCAAGTTGCTGGTCTCAGACAATCCCACAGGTGAAGAAGCCAGATCTGGAGGTCCTGGGCTGGCATGGTTACACGTGGTCTGCGGTTGTGAGTTCGGTTGGATGTATTGCCAAATTCTCTAAAATTACATTGGAGGTGGCTTATGGTAGAGAAATTAACATTCAATTATCTGCCAAGAGCTCTGTTGGACATTCCTGCAGTAAGCATGCCAATTGCACGCTCCCTCAAAACTTGAGACATCTGTGGTATTGTGTTGTGTGACACAACTGCACATTTGAATGGCCTTTTATTGTGTCCAGCACAAGGTGCACCTGTGTAATGATCATGCTGTTTAATTAACTTCTTGATATGCCACACCTGTCAGGTGGTTGAAATAAAATGCTCACCATCAGGGATGTAGCCAAATGTTTGCACAACATTTGAGAGAAATAAGCTTTTTTGTGCGTATGGAACATTTCTGTGATTTTTTATTTTAGCTCATGAAACATGGGACCAACACTTTACATGTTGCGTTTATATTTTTGTTCAGTGTGTGTGTATATATGCATATTTATTTTTAGGGTGGATATTCTAAGATATTCTTTGGAGAGGTTGGGTTTCAGACGTTTTCAGGAGATGGGCAGGGACTCTGCTGTCCTAGCGTCGCGGAAACTGGTTATCCAATTGGTCTGCCAGGGCAGAGAAGAGGTTTGACTGGGTTGAGTGGGAGCTGACCCAACGTAGGTGTGGGAGGTCCAAGAGACCAGATGTGGCGGAAAGGACTGCTCGGGTTGGGGTGTAGGGTTTGAGCATAACCTGAAGATCGGGAGGGGCAGTTCCCTTTGCTTCGACTGGAAGCCAGTGGAGTGTGTGGAGGGACGAGGTCACATGGATGAACTTGGAAGGCTGCGGTGTGCTGGATCAATTGCAGTGGTTTGATGCCACAAGCAGGGAGCTCAGCCAACAGGATTGCAGTAGTCTAGATGGGAGATGATGACGCCTGGATTTTGATTCATTTTGTACAATATTTCTATACATATCTACTATTTTAATGTGTATTACTTTGAAAGGATTGAATAGTGTCGTTGGGTGGTAGCACATACTTAACTAATAAGATAAGATACAAGATACCTACTGATTATTTTATGTTGGTGGCTTTGGTTATGGAGGCGTGATAGTTGGCCTTGGTGACTGGGTCTGCATTTCTGGTGAGGATGCCTATGGAATGGTTGGTACATGCATATTGTGCATCTGCGCTGCCCGTTGTTGCATGAGCGTTCTGCAACGGTGACAACGAGTTTGTGAGAGAACGGAGCCTTTTGACGACGACACACTGGAATGAACCTCCACTCCCTTCCCCCCACCCCAGAACACAGCACTCTTTCACTTCACTATTTCTTTCCTCTTCTTTCTCTCCCACTTATATTTCACCCTCATCCCCCACTTACTACCACTCTGCACAGCTTGCGCGGACAGCATTCACACATCCAGTTTAGACCCACACACCACCTTTGATGTGACTGTTCCATGACCGAGTATTGTGTCTGAAACTAGCCTTAATGTTTTATGTCAAAAGGATTACGTGTGTCGAGTCGTTTCACTGTGCGTCTTTGGGCTAATGTCAATGCCTTGTGATATGATGGGTAATTTGTTTAGTACTACCGTTAATTATATTTTTACTCCAAAATGGCCACCTTTTTAATAAGTTACTGTAGCTACTCTCTGTACGGAGAGATGGAAGGCAAGACTCAGGCCTTTTCTCATTCGACATACACTTGAGTTGAGTTTAGCCCTGAGACCAGAGTAGCCCTGTCCATCCCGTCTGTCTGTCCCTAGTCTATCCATGCCGCACTCCCCAGATCGGCACCACATTTTGAGTGGAGAGGGGGTTCACTCACTCCACTTGACTTCATTTAAATAAATAGTCAATTAAATTAATTTACTGTCCAATCAACATTACACGTAATCACATTATCAGTTGGTTCATCACAATATGCAGCAACCTTAAAATTGACATTTGACCCAAAAGTATCATCTTGTTAAAAACAATTGTGTCAAGTGGAGTGTGGTGAGCCCTCTTCCTTCCTGTCCTGTCTGAGGATAGGGCTGTTGTATGAGGCGACTCAGCTCAGTGCGCTGACCCCCTCTCCTCCGTTTCCAGTACACCCTGACCATTCTACGTCAAACTGGGGGCCTGGGCATCAGCATAGCCGGAGGACAGGGATCCACACCCTACAAGGGGGATGATGAGGTGAGGGCCAAGGACAGCTGTGGAGACTCCTAAATGTACAGATGGATTGTGTCCCAAATTCTCTATAGGGAACCAGTGCCCTGGTCAAAATAGTGCACTGCATAGGAAGACGATATTATTCTGGATACATGCTGGGGACTGATTGAGACTTGTGACTGTGTACTTGTCTGTCCCTCCAGGGAATTTTCATCTCCAGGGTGTCTGAAGAGGGCCCTGCAGCGCAGGCTGGGGTCAAAGTGGGAGACAAACTCCTAGAGGTAAAGTGTGTGCATGTGCGTGCTTGATAAGCGTATGGGTGCCCATTCTTATGCCTGTTTGCAGCCATGGTGCATTGATGGTCAAGGTCCATGAACAGGCCTTTTGACTGTAGAGAGAACCATGATCTCCGCTCCCTCCCGCCCTCTCTCTCAGGTGAACGGTGTGGTTCTCCAGGGGGCAGAGCACCACACAGCGGTAGAGGCCCTGCGCAGCTCGGGCGCCGCCGTCTCCATGAGCGTCCTCCGGGAGCACATGGTGGAGCCGGAGAACGCCATCACCACCACACCGCTAAGGCCAGAGGACGACTACTTCCCCCGGGAGAGACAGGCCAGTGGCCTTCCCTTCTGCATTGAGGCAGGCTCCCCCGCAGGCTTCCGACACAGGCTGTCTGCCTGCCTGGTCCGCAATGACAAAGGTCTCGGCTTCAGCATTGCCGGGGGCAAAGGCTCCACAGCCTACCGCACGGGGGACATGGTGAGCTGAACACACACACATCCCTAGTGTGTACAGTAGACACTGAGATTCACACACACATCCCTCAATGTACAACAGAGTGGTGTAGGAATATTGGGTGTTCAGAGCCGATTAATATTTCATCCTCCTGGTCTTAGTAGTGAAACCCTTTTTGTATGTATGTGGTGTCAGGTTGTCCCACTTCTCAAGTCAACAACACGATACCTCTAACTGCGCTAGCTACAGCATTAGAGGGAGAGTTTAAGAGTCAGGATTCGTGGATTTCCTACGTATTTCTGTATTATGCCGAGTCATAGTCTCCCCCCCCCCCAACCCCTCTAAGGTTTTCTCATTCTGACAACCCCTTTTCCAGTTCCAGCATTTACAGCCATCACCAAGGAGACAGAGATGTGAATAGCGAGCCGACACCTGATAGGTCCTGTGTAACTGGGACGGGAGGGGCCAGGGGGTATTTTGTTTGCCACTGCATTGGCTACATTCATGGCTACATGTCCTGTGCAAACACCACTCTCAAACACACACACAGCTCGGGGAGCCTGTGGAGAGAAACCGAGATGCACACTTATCGCTGGAGTCTGTAAGTCTGCCTTTTTCTAGAATGGATGGTATCTCTGTTGAGATGGGTTAGGAGTAGGCCTTCACTTTGTCTGCCCCTGTGCATGATAGTTTAGAATTTAGGAGCTGAACCATAAGTACAACAGTGGAGGCTGCAGAGGGGAGGGTGGCTCATAGTAATGTCTGGAACAGAGTAAATGGAATGGCATCAAACCCATGGAAACCATGCGTTTGATGTATTTCGTATCATTCCACCTCAGCCATTACCATGGGCCTGCCCTCCTCAATTAAGGTGTCACCAACCTCCTGTGAAGTCCATGTACTTCAGTTATTCTTGTGCTGAGATCCTGCCGCATAAATACTACTTAACGAGCCCAAACAAACAATTGAGGGTAGTGGTAGACTAGTGACTGAATAAGACCGCTAGACTATATTAAGTCCTGGCTGGGCTTGCAACCAAAGGCACTAAAGTAATACTGCTAAAAATGTGTCAAAGCAATTCACTTTTTGTCCTGAATAAGAAGTGTTATGTTTGGGACAAATCCAATGCAACACATTAGTGAGTACCACTATCCATATTTTCAAGCATAGTGGTGGCTGCATCATGTTATGGGTATGCTTGTAATGGTTCAGCTCATCATTATTGGACATCCCCTGGTAAGCCCTCTCCCAGAATAGACTGACTGATTTAACTAGCAGGGGGCATTGCAGACCTGTTGCATCAGACTAAGTCGATAGCTAAAGTCTACGCCTCTTTGTCTGTGACTGGTCAACAGTTGGGATTATTCAATAAAGTCTTTGAAGTCATTCAACGAGAGACGATTTGTTTTCATGCACATTTTTTGTTGTTGAGAATGTCTCTGTCTGGTCATGGTTTTAAAATGTATGAAATCTCATGTAGTATCAACATTTGCTGTGGGAGCTGTAGCCACAGTGATTTGAGCTATCTGATTGGCCAGCGCAGTAGGCACACTTGAATTAGCCACAGCTCTCCTGGTGCGCCGGGAAGGAATTACAGCTGTCAGTCTTTCTGGGTAAGTCTCCAAGATCTTTCCACGCATGGATTGTACAATTTTTGGCCATTATTCTTTTCAAAATTCTTCAAGATCAGTCAAAATTGTTGTTGATCATTGCTAGACAATCATTTTCAGGTCTTGCCATATATTTTCCAGTAGATTTAAGTCAAAACTGTAACTCGGAAACATTAACTGTCTTCTTGGTAAGCAACTCCAATGTAGATTTGGCCTTGTGTTTTAGGTTATTGTCCTGCTGAAGTGTGAATTTGTCTCCCAGTGTCTGTTGTAAAAGCCAGGTTTTCCTCAAGGATTTTGCCTGTGCTTAGCACCATTCCGTTTCTTTTTTATCCTGAAAAACTCCCCAGTCCTTAACGATTACAAGCATACACACAACATGATGCAGCCACCACTATGCTTGAAAATATGGATAGTGGTACTCACTAATGTCTTGCGTTGGATTTGTCCCAAACATAACACTTCTTATTCAGGACAAAAAGTGAATTGCTTTGACACATTTTTAGCAGTATTACTTTAGTGCCTTTAGTTGCAAACAGGATGCATGTTTTGGAGTATTTGTGTTCCTTCTCACACTGTCAATTATGTTATTATTGTGGAGTAACTACAATGTTGATCCATCCTCAGTTTTCGCCTATTACAGCCATCAAATTCTAACTGTTTTAAAGTCACTATTTGCATCATGGTGAAATCCCTGAGCGGTTTCCTTCCTCTCCAGCAATTGTTAGGTAGGACGCCTGTATCTTTGTAGTGACTGGGTGTATTGATACACCATCCAAAGTGTAATTAATAACTTCACTATGCTCAAAGGGATATTCAATGTCTGCTTTTGAAAAAAAAAAATGCTTGGCCATCTACCAATAGGTGCCCTTCTTTGCGAGACATTGGAAAACCTCCCTGGTCTTTGGGGTTGAATTTGTGTTTGAAATGTACTGCTCGACTGAGGGACATTACAGATCATTGTATGTGTTGGGTACAGAGATGATGTAGTCATTCAGAAATCATGTTAAACACTATTATTACACACACAGTGAGTCCATGCAACATATTATGTGACAAGCACATTTTTACTCCTGAACTTATTTAGGCTTGCCATAACAAAAGGGTTAAATATCAAATCAATCTAATGTATTTATAAAGCCGTTCTTACATCAGCTGATGTCCCAAAGTGCTGTACAGAAACCCAGCCTAAAAGCAATGCAGGTGTAGAAGCACGGTGGCTTTACTTCTTGACTCAAGACATTTCAGCTTTTCATTTTTTATTAATTTTGTAAAATTTCAAAATAAATAATTCCACATTGACATTATTGGGTATTGTGTTTAGGCCAGTGACAAAACAATTGAAATGTAATATATTTTAAATTCAGGCTTTAACACCACAAAATGGGAAAAAGTAAAGGGGTGTAAATCATTTCTGATCTCAATCTCAATTTCATGCACTCATATTAGACACTCATTAGAACCAGGATGATGTGCACAGACATGGGCTTGCATCCCCAATGCCACCCTATTCCCTACATAGTGCACTACTTTTTTTTTTACCAGCGCCGTATAGTGCACTATATAGGGAATAGGCTGCCATTTAGGACATAGACAGGATGAAATTATGAACTGACTCTTGTGCCACGTGTCCGTCTCTGCAGGGGATCTACATCTCGCGGATCGCAGAGGGAGGGGCGGCCCACAGAGACTGCACACTCCGAGTAGGGGACAGGGTCATCACCGTGAGTACCCCTCCACTCCTCTGTTTAAGCCCCATGGAGGCATCCCAAATGGCACCCTATCCCTTTTTGACCAGTGCACTATATATGGAATAGGGTGCTAATTGAGACACCACCCATGTTCTTCTCTTGCTCTCTGGACCAGAGCTCGATCTGTGTGAACTTCATGCCAAACACACCAACCAAGCACACACACGTTAGATAATGTGGTGAGTAATCTCATCAAACTCACAATATGGTACATTCAAGCTGCTAACAACCCGTTCCATCTCATCCCAAAGATGCTCTATTGGGTTGAGGTCTGGGGACTGTGCAGGCCACTCAAGTAAACTGAACTCTTTTATTTTTGTATTAATTTTGGAAATCTGTTTTCAAGTATTCTCAAGCGTTAGAGGGAGTTTGTATACAAATATAAGCAAGGTTTCAAATGATTGATTTAGTTGCTTGGCTCATTGCACTCTAGCGACTCTTTGTGGCGGTCCGGCCGCCTGCAGGCTGACCTTGGTCGTCAGGTGAACAGTGTTTCCTCCCTACAAATTGCTGGGGCTGGCTTCCGTGTTGAGCGGGTGGGTGTTAAGAAGCACGGTTTGGGGGGGGGGTCGTCATGTTTCGGTGGACGCATGACTCGACCTTTGGCCTCCCGAGTCCGTTGGGGAGTTGCAGCGATGAGACGAGATCGAAATTGGGGAGAAAAAGAGGGTAACATATTTTTTTTAAATGAGTGCACTATGCAGGGAATAGGGTGCCATTTGGGACGCAATCTTAGACTAGCATGACCTTAGCTGACATGTGTGTGACTGACTGCTGGAGCCAAGGTTCCTGCACGGTTCTTCACTGTGCCTCTCTACTGTGGTTATAATAGTGTTTTTATTATACAATGGCATGGCCTCACCTGCTGACAGAGTGCTGATTCAGAGTGGCACCTCATGCTCATATCCTTGACCATGGCTACAAAGGTAGGGCCTTGATGTGATCGCTCAATAGGCTTTTTTACCAATCCAGTGATTCATTCTATCTTGAGACATTCGCTAACCCCTTAGTTACGTTTGTGTGCCGCGTGAAATAGTGTCCTCTTGTGTGTCTCTACAACTACTACTGTCTTGTTCCCTCATTCTCTGAGTCATAACCGTTTCTCTCTCCCTTGCCTCTTCCCCCTCCTATGTGAGGGAAATCCTAAAATGGCTTCCTGAATGATTCTGTTCCTCTCTGGTCTCTCGGCTTCTCTCTTGCGCTTTCGCTCTCTCTCCTCTCCCTCACTCTCTCTCTCTCGTGCGCTCTCTCTCTCCCTCTCTGTGAACCTGCTCTCTCACTCTCCCTCTCCCTGCATGGCAACTAATGCTCAATGTGTCTCCTTGCCTGCTCGGTGGTGGTGGGTGTTTTGTTGGGTGTGTGGGCGGAGCTTCTGTGGTAACCGCATGTATTACCATAGCAGCAGCCGCAGTAAGCTTTTCAGCCAACGGTAAGAGCCGGTACTCTATGGTCAGTGCTGGCTTCTGTTTGTCTCTCGGACAAGAGGACCAATGACACAGCCCGCTTTTTTGACCCTCACCCCTCAGAGGTATCAGGACCTCGTTCTACATTTTAGGAAAGTTTACAGACTGCAGTCAATCCTCAAATGCCCTCTGTAAAGCAATAGAATAGTTTAAAATGTGTAAAGGACAAGAGCTAGGTCTAGGAGCAGCACTGAGGCTGGAGCTGTAGAAAAGTATTGATAACTCTGTTTGCTGACTCAAGATCAGCCCATTCTTTGGCAGTCCATCATATGACGTTGCTCTCTGTATCAGTGAGCAATCGCAAACGGATGGCATAAACATAAGTCAGATTGGCCAACGTCCAAAAGACTGTATAGTTAATTGCATTGACAGGACTTGTAGGACTACTTTCAAGACTTTGGACATTGGAGGAAGACTTAACATGCAGAAGTTCCTGAAGAAGCTCATTGCTAGCTTGCCCTCTGCTCCTCCATTCTCCTCCCTTCTCCTCCTGCCTCCCTTCTTCTGTATGGGTATTGGCTCCTGGTCTCTTCAGATATCACTCACTCTGGCTTACTTTGTTGCTGTACGTCTCAATGTACTATATTGAGCAATGATTGAGTTACTTTATTATAGTACTAATATACAGCTTTATGGCAACGTGATGTGCTTCTAAACAATGAGGATATTAGTCTAAACCAGGGGTTGGAACCCAAATTATTTTCCAATCGTTTTGTTCTAAACAGAACCATTATTTATTTCATTCCGTTCCACTATTTCGAACAGAAAAATAAAGTTATGAAGCGGTTCTAACCAAAAATAAGTCATGGTTTATATTGTTTCTTTCTGTTCCTTTTTAAGCCTCTGAATGTTTATTATTTTTATTTTTATTTAGCTTAAATTTGTTCACAAATGGAATAGAGCAGCTTGTTATGGAGCCGGTAAGCCATGTACATGCATTTGACAGACAAGTGTAGTGGAGTGTAGTGGGCCTAACATAGATAACGCATGTCATAACAACAAGATGCCCAGCGCTCTCCTCACTCTCAATTTCAGTTGCAAGTCGCACGACTGAAACTGAACTGAACTGAAATTGAGAGTGAGGAGAGCGCTGGGCATCTTGTTGTTATGACATGCGTTATCTATGTTAGGCCCACAGAATTATACCCACAGAATTATATCTAGTGGTAAGTTACCATGATGGAGCATTCAAGCTTCAGATTAACTCACTCACTGAGTGACTTCTATGAAGGAACTTTGAATGTCTTTGAACTTCAGTGTTTGCTTAACTAACGTTTGGACCAGAGCTTGCTCTTGATCATGACTCTCAGTTCCATGACATTACACGTAATACTGCCTAGAGCTATCGACAGCTAGACCAGAGCTTGCTCTTGATCATGACTCTCAGTTCCATGACATTACACGTAATACTGCCTAGAGCTATCGACAGCTAGACCAGAGCTTGCTCTTGATCATGACTCTCAGTTCCATGACATTACACGTAATACTGCCTAGAGCTATCGACAGCTAGACCAGAGCTTGCTCTTGATCATGACTCTCAGTTCCATGACATTACACGTAATACTGCCTAGAGCTATCGACAGCTAGACCAGAGCTTGCTCTTGATCATGACTCTCAGTTCCATGAGATTACACGTAATACTGCCTAGAGCTATCAAGAGCTAGACCAGAGCTAGTCAACAAGCTAGCAACACCAAAATGAAAACATATCTTACCTTTTTTGTAGTTAATAAGTCCAATGTGAAACTTGATAACTATACTGTCCTTAACTCGCATAGAAAAAGTGAATCCATTGTTCTCGATTTAAAAATATCTCCCTAATTTATTAATCATACCTTTAACGTCAGTAGCTACAGTAGACTATTCATGCTTCGGAGGGAAGGGAGAGGCAGGTAGCCTACACGCACGCACACACATACACACTGGCAAAGATTTTCAGCTGGCAGGTAGACATTGAAATAAGTTTGAGTGACAGCGATGGCTTTTTTTTCTCTCTTTCTTTTTTGACACTGGACAATATGCCTGAAATGTAAAATTAAGTTATTAACCGGTTCCTGTGCTTTTAAAATAAGTTATTTTCCAGAACAGTATATATCACTTTCGTTCTTGGTTCTGTTCTTCAAAAAATGTCATTATTTTCCGGTTTTCTGTTCCCTGAACCGGTTCCAACCCCCGAACACATAGCTCTCTTCCCTCACTGAACCTCTAGTCCTGAGTGTTGCACACTGTGTTTAGTCAGTCAGCCTACTGACGCCTGCCCTCATTGGTTGTGCCGTTGGATCCAGATCAATGGCGTAGACATGACCGAGGCCAGGCACGACCAGGCAGTAGCGCTGCTTACCGGCACCTCTCCCACCATTGCTCTCCTGGTGGAGCGTGACCAGGCCGAGCCGGGCACCCCAGGGTGCTCCCCGGGCCTGTCCCGTGCCCGCGCCCACTCCCCCCCACCTCCAGAGCCCTCTGACTCACCCGACCAGGAAGAGGGCAACGACGACTCCAGCCTCTTGCCCCACGGGAACCACCTGAGCCAGCCGCTGGAGGACGAATACCCCATCGAGGTGAGACGAAGGGAGCGAACGAAGCGGGTGGAAAAATGGTATAGGGCTATGTTATGGGGATAGTGGTAAGTTACCATGATGGAGCATTCAAGCTTCAGATTAACTTTAGTTTTAATACCTTTACATTAGGCTTTTATCTCGAATGCTCTACAGCTCAAGAAAAGATGGTGCAAGGTACGAATGCTTAGTCCTGACATAATAAAGCATAATAAACCTAGGCTGGTGTAGTGTGGCCCAGTGAAATGCAGCAAGACCTGGAGTCTGTTCCATTGACTTAGAGCTTAGGCCTATGTCTTATCTCATACCTGTCTTCAAGTAGATATAGTAGATCCATGGATAGTTTGTGTTCCTTGTCTAGTAGAAGTTATTGACTTAAAGATTGAGTGTATTTGGTATTTGCCGGTTGTGACACTGATGTTTTCCCGAATTCCTCATGTCTCCTGATACTGTATTTGTAGAGCCCATATCGTAGAACCTTGTCCCTCAATTGAAACAACACTGTAGCTTCATTTCCTCTCCTGACAGGAAGTGGTGTTGGTGAAAGCGGGCGGCCCCCTGGGACTGAGCATCGTGGGAGGCAGTGATCACGCCAGTCACCCGTTCGGCATCAACGAGCCTGGCGTCTTCATCTCTAAGGTTTCTCTCTTGCTCCCCCTCTCTCTCTCTCTCAATTCAGAAGACTTCAACTCTCTGTCTCTCTCGGTCGCGCTCACTCCCTCTCTCTCATTTTCCCGAGTTTGTGTATTTCACCCTCGCCTGCCTGTGCTAGGTGATCCCCCATGGCTTGGCGTGTCAGAGTGGGCTGCGGGTGGGGGACAGGATACTGGAGGTGAACACCATCGACCTGCGCCACGCCACCCACCAGGAGGCTGTTAAAGCCCTGCTCTCCAACAAGCAGGAGATCCGCATGCTGGTGCGCAGGGACCCCTCGCCTCCCGGGATGGAGGTGACGTCTCTTAAACCCACATGTGTTCACGGAAATAGGCCTACACAGTAGACCCACATACGTGCACACACAGCTTCTGTCCCTTCTCACACACACACACACACACACACACCCCCCAACCAGTCTCATCTCCTGATCTATGTGTCCCAATACAGGAGATAGTGATCCAGAAGCAGCCTGGAGAAAAGCTGGGCATCAGCATCCGCGGCGGTGCCAAGGGCCACGCTGGCAACCCCTTCGACGCCACCGATGAGGGCATTTTCATATCCAAGGTACCTGGAACCCACCTTGTCATTCTATCCCCCTTGGAATATGGCCAATGATTGACCTCCTTTGATATATTGACTCCTCTTAACCCCCCCATCCCTGCATCACCCCCTGTAGGTGAGCTCCAGCGGTGCGGCGGCCAGGGATGGCCGTCTGCTTGTGGGCATGCGGATCTTGGAGGTGAGTAACTACAGCCTGCTGGGCATGACCCACACGGAGGCTGTACGCGTGCTCCGCGCCGTGGGAGACACCCTGGTCATGCTGGTGTGTGACGGCTTCGACCCTGGCAACGCTGCCGCTGTAGAGGTGAGGGAAACGGATTAACATCCATTCCGGGTTGTAATGATCCTTAGATACAGAGTCAGATACAAATCGGATGCCATGTTAATAGCGCGTCTTTGTTTAATCTCAGGCGTCACCGGGCATCATTGCCAACCCGTTTGCCGCAGGCATCGTGCGTAAGAACAGCATGGAGAGCATCTCCTCTATAGACCGAGACCTGAGTCCCGAGGAGATGGACATCCTACAGAAGGTGAGAATAATATGACACACAGCCAGTGGGAGGGTCTGCACTCAGGCTTCAGTGGATGGTGTCCGGTGCGTGGGAGAAAAACCTGAGTGTAGAACTACGTTGGTAGTCGCACTCAACCCAACGAGGCCGAGATGCTAAAATATACTTAATTTAATCCATGCTCGAAAGAATAACAAAAGCTGTTAGTGCAAAGTGAAAAAACAACAAAAAAAGCATACGTTTCAACTACACACGCACTCACTCACACACACACAAGACTCTCTCACACACACACACATACTAAACACAGGGGAAAACGGAGTAGATCACTTTTAATATGAAACATTTTGACCTAAAATCTATTTCCTAGGAGGTGGAGATGGTGCGAGAGACGTCCCAGTGGGAGAGAGAAGAGATGGAGAAGGTGGTGAGTGAGACCATGTAGCCAAGTCCTACTTCGCATGCCTTTTCTGCTACTGTGGCAAATTAACAGAGCCCTTTTCTAATGTGTGTGGGTTCTATCCTTTCTCCCCCTACTCTCTTTTCTTCTACCCTTTCTCTGCCTCCCCCGACCCTCCCCTCCCTCCCCTCATAATGTCTGGGTCGTCCATACACCACTCCCATCTCCACTCACTCCACCTCCACTTAATTCCTCCATCTCGTTTGTCTTTTATCCCATTTCACCTGCATTCATGTCATCCCCTGTTTTCCATTATCTGTGTGGCTGGGTGTCCTCCCCTGTCCTCTCTGTGAAGGAGCGCATGCGCTTGGAGCGTGAGGAAGATACTCGCCTGCTAGAAGAGAAGACCGAGGTGAGACTGGTTCCCCCTGGGCCTCAGAGTCCTCAGCTCAACCAACTGCCTCCCTGTCAGAGAGGTGGACAGCTCCAGAGGATTTTACTATAGCCTCTGAGATGTTTTGCAACCTGTTGCGCTTCAATGCATATTTATGTAATCATGAAGTTACTTCCTTACAGAGTGACACATGAGAGGGAAGTAATTTTCCCCCACTATGTCTGACACTCCACCCTCTTCCCCTTTCCCTCAGAACCTGGGCACTGGGCCTCTGAAACTGGACTACCGGACGCTGGCCGCACTGCCCACCACCGCTCTTCAGAAGGTCAACAGGGTAAGTAAGAAATATACAGTAATTAGTTTACTTGAAAGGTAACTCTTATAGTAGACCTCTTATAAGACCTGTGAACCTTGACTAAGGCTGTGAAATGCCTGGAATTGTCTGCTGACTATCTTGGAAATGGTCCCTTTGGGCCCAGAATAGACCTCCCTGTGGAATCCACCCTGTTTATCTCCCGGGAAACCCTCTGTGGCCAGAGGTCAAGCAGGTGCCTCTGGAGGCTAGGGGGAGAATGTGACCCCCCCCATCCCCTCCCAATGTTCACAACCCTGACTCCTGCCTTCCTCACCAACGCCTTGGGCCCAAAGAATCGATTGCCTCTACAATGGAATGGAACCATTCCACTCACTTCTGTGATATGATGAGATGCTACATTCCAAAACAAGATCCATTTGTTTCATCATGCACGCCATGTCAATGGATCCGTCTACCTTGGCTTGAAGACATCGTTTACAAAACAAAATGAGATGAATCGAAGGGTGAGGACACAAAGAAAAACTGAAGGCTGCCTTTCACATCATTAGCTGGAATGCTGGGAAATAGAAGAGAAGTGAAATGATGCAGCCAAAATGGTTGGTACCTGTTTCAGGAAAAAGCACTGAAGTCGCTGGACTGATTGGAGGAGGTGGGTAAGGGGGGACAGCTGGCCGTTATTTTAAACTTAGGGTAGGAGGGGAGTGGGAGGGATGCAGGCGAGAGGGAGGGAGAGTGTCCCTGGAAGAGTGTGGGCTCTATTAGTCAGTCAGTCAGTGTCCCTGGAAGAGTTTGGAGCTACTGCACCCCTGGTCCCAACAGCCTACAGTGAGTATAGGGACAGCGCCTGGCGGGGCAACTGGGCTGGGCTCTTCTGTCTTTCTTGCACGTTTCCTTCCTTCATTTATGTATTAATGTATTCTACCGTCATTGTGTCAATTCTATATTCTAGCTACATGTGTGAACAGCAGCCATTTTTGCTAAAGCTGTAAATTACCAAGGATTTATGAGCTGACATAAATACATTATTACGCTCTCATACCTGTCACCGTTTTAGGGTCTTGCATAGATGCATGTACATGAGAGGCTACTATTTGTGTCAATATTGTAGTTTTTTTCCCAAGCTTAGTTTGTATTCGGGGTCTTTATTGTATTTTGAGCTATTTGTGTTCTGTTAGCTATTTATTTTACCTTAATGCAACAGTGGTTAGACCTATAAGCTCTAGTACTAGGCCATGGGGCTTTTCTGGGAGTGCTTAACCTATATATTGCCTGCAGCTGTTCTTGCATTATGGCTGTGCATTAGAGTTAGAATGAGGACCCCTGGGTTCCATGACCTGTGTACCCAGGATGATTACCAGTGGTTCTTGTCATGACTCCCTGAGATTTTTCCTGTCGATTGGTATGTTGGATTTTCATTTGTTGGATTTACATTTTTTGCGATAATTTTAATCCCCGTCTATAGTTTATTTTTATCATAATGTTTATCTGCGATATTCTGACAGCTGAAGTTTGGTCATGTTATGGTATGTAATCATAGTATCTAAGGTATGTAGCAAGTCATATGAAGAAACATGCTTCTTGGCATGAGAAGGGAGCGGTAAGCAGAGATTGTGTCGTGATGAACCACACTTGGCTCCACCCTTCACCCAGGCCTTCTGGGTAAAGTTAGTCTCACCTTGTTGGCATGTTGATCGTCTTTCTTGCACCTCCCCTCCTCCCTCAGGCCTCCAGCCGTAGCCCAGCTGTCCTCGACAGTCTTCTGAGCCTGTGCCAAAAGGGTACTGGTTTACATACCACCCCACCAGGGTTTCCGTTAGCCAGTAATTGACAGATAAAAATGAAAGTATGAAAAGCCAATAAAAAAAAATTGCCGGCCAAATTGACTTCAAAATAATGCTTTTTATTCATTGATGGAAATATCAGTTGATGGAGATGCATTTGACAGTCATGCTTATCAGCCTGTGTATTTTCATTATTTATCGCGCACGCCTATTTTGAGGGGAATATCGCTTGTCAGACCGCTAGAGTTGCTGCTGCAGCTTCTCAGCTCGTTGCTGCTGGAGAGAAATGTGCTGATGCCCAGTCATTGCGCAACAAATGTAACCACAATTACATGTTAAAAACAGAGCTTCTCTATGTTTATTTTTTCTCAACTTGTAATTGAAGCGCGCCTCCTTTTCACCCTACAGGTTTATAGGCAACGGTAGGCATGTCACCCACCACTTTACAATGTAAGCTGGAGGCAGTATGCATTTTGAAAACATTTACTTCATTTGTTTGAAACCTGGTCGTTTTACTTCATATATTATGAGGCATGCCTTGGGCGGCAGGTAGCCTAGTGGTTAGAGCGTTGGACTAGTAACCGAAAGGTTGCAAAATCGAATCCCCGAGCTGACAAGGTAAAAATCTGTCATTCTGCCCCTGAACAAGGCAGTTAACCCACTGTTCCTAGAATGTCATTGAAAATAAGAATAGTTAAATAAAGGTCAAATAAAATAAATAAAAATGACCTTGCTTCAAAGTAGCCGAGGCAAAATCCCACCATAGAAATGTGGAGGCAATTATTTTATGAAGACTTCCTCATAGGCCATTGAAACCAGCATTTCTCTCCTGTTCTGTTGGTTTTCAACTTTCTTTCGTTGTCCAGAAGCCAAAGGCACAATCCTAGTCATATTAGCAGCCCATCCTAGTTGTTGCATCTTTAGATTCCCCCTCTTTCTAAGTTTCTAACAGATTTTCATCTGTCACTTAAGAAAACCGCTCGCGAATTGCATTTTGGAAAATGTTTGAAAATTAGGTTTTATTAGCTGCTTCATTACAGGAGTTGCATGTTCTGTTAAGATGAATTACCATAATCTAAACTCAGCAAAAAAAGAAACATCCCTTTTTCAGGAACCTGTCTTTCAAAGATAATTCGTAAATGTCCAAATAACTTCACAGATCTTCATTGTAAAGGGTTTAAACACTGTTTCCCATGCTTGTTCAATGAACCATAAACAATGAACATGCACCTGTGGAATGGTCGTTAAGACACTAACAGCTTACAGACGGTAGGCAATTAAGGTCACAGTTATGAAAACGTAAGATACTAAAGAGGCCTTTCTACTGACTCTGAAAAACATGCTCATCTGCGTGAATGTGTCTTAGGCATGCTGGAAGGAGGCATGAGGACTGTAGATGTGGCCAGGGAAATAAATTGCAATGTCCGTACTGTGAGACGCCTAAGACAGCGCTACAGGGAGACAGGATGGACAGCTGATCGTCCTCGCAGTGGCAGACCACGTGTGACAACATCTGCACAGGATTGGTACATCCGAACATCACACCTGCGGGACAGGTACAGGATGGCAACAACAACTGCCCGAGTTACACCAGGAACACAAAATCCATCAATCAGTGCTCAGACAGTCCGCAATAGGCTGAGAGAGGCTGGACTGAGGGCTTTGCAGGCCTGTTGTAAAGGCAGGTCCTCACCAGACATCACCAGCAACAACGTCGCCTATGGGCACAAACTCACAGTTGCTGGACCAGACAGGACTGGCAAAAAGAGCTCTTCACTGACGAGTCGCGGTTTTGTTTCACCAGGGGTTTATGGTTGGATTCGTGTTTATCGTCGAAGGAATGAGCATAACACTGAGGCCTGTACTCTGGAGAGGGATCGATTTGGAGGTGGAGGGTCCGTCATGGTCTGGGGCGGTGTGTCACAGCATCATCTGACTGAGCTTGTTGTCACTGCGGCAATATCAATGCTGTGCGTTGCAGGCAAGACATCCTCCTCCCTCATGTGGTACCCTTCCTGCAGGCTCATCCTGACATGACCCTCCAGCATGACAATGCCACCAGCCATACTGCTCGTTCTGTGCATGATTTCCTGCAAGGTAGGAATGTCAGTGTCCTGCCATGGCCAGCGACGAGCCCGGATCTCAATCCCATTGAGAGCACGTCTGGGACCTGTTGGATCGGAGGGTGTGGGCTAGGGCCATTCCGCCCAGAAATGCCCGAGAACTTGCAGGTGCCTTGGTGGAAGAGTGGGGTAACATCTCACTGCAAGAACTGGCAAATCTGGTGCAATCCATGAGGAGATGCACTGCAGTACTTAATGCATATTGTGGCCAAACCAGATACTGACTGTTACTTTTGATTTTGACCCTCCCTTTGTTTAGGGACACATTATGTTAGTCACATGTCTGTGGAAATTGTTCAGTTTGTCTCAGTTGTTGAATCTTATGTTCACACAAATATTTACACATGTTAAGTTTGCTGAAAATAAACCCAGTTGACAGTGAGAGCACGTTTCTTTTATTTTGGTGAGTTTAAAAGTGATTTCTGCCATTCTGAGCACCTAGGGTGGAAGCCTTAATGGGTTACGCACCCAATGCATATGGGTCTGGTAAATTTAAATCTTCCTGGTCATGTTGTCAGGCGACACATTTTCCTAATGGAAACCCTACGCCCCACTGACCTCTGTACTATAGGCCACATTTAACCACCATGTCCGACACCAACACTACGATGTGTCACAGTTCACGACTGCATGTATTCCTAGTGACACTCTTTGGATTGTCACGACATGTCAAGGCCGTGTCTTGGAATGCACGGTCAGTGTAGAACAATGTAGTTCTGAAGACACTAAGCCTCGTCCCACTTTAAGCCCTAGCATTTTTGGCACATTTGAGTTCAAATCCAACCTGGTCGCAGTGGAATGCTCTCTGGGACTCAATCTTCTGCTGTGTCACTTGGTTGAAGAATATTTGTTTTACTGCATCAAGTTAGTTTCTTATCCAAGGGCCTTATTTGAGGTTTTGTGGGGTATTGTGTCTTGTCATGTTGTGCTTCTTTAATGAACTCTCTCCTATGTCATATGTGGAGTGTATTGAGGCCTGATTCGTAAGTGTAAGGAGTGGACTGAAGCCTAAGAGTCTAGTGCTGTCTAACTGTACTGATAGTGTGAGTTATTTAAGGCTGGGGCCCAGGCAGGGCAGGCTACTGTTCTGGTTATGTGAGCGTAACTAGAGGGATAGACAACCATTTAATACTTCTGGTATGATGACTTATCTATCTGCCAAGCTCCTCCTTCACAGATTAAAGGAACTGTCACGTGGGCTCCGCTCCTCCGTTACCCACTCAAATCCCTTCAACATTAGGGAAGTTTTGCGTACGAACTGGACGGTAGGCATTTGAGATGTGTGTAGGGTTGAAACATTTCGATAACTTTCCCAAAATTCCCTGGTTTCCCAGAAATTCCGAATCAGGAGGAGGGAATAAGCAGGAAACCGAGGGAATCCTCCAACCGGAATTTCTGGAATACTTGGAGATTTTGGGAAAGTTTTGCAACTCTCGTGGTGACAGTACTTTGGGTTTTGTGTGTGATTTGCTCTGATCTGGCCAGCCAGTGTGTACTGTGGATCTGTGTGTCTATTTTAGCTATTCTCCACATGGCTCCCTATTTCTCTCTTAAGTATTTATCTGTCTCCATCCTCATGTCTTCCAGTGTGTCTCCCATTTCTTAACATGTAGCGATCTGTCTCCATCCTCATGTCCTCCAGTGTGTCTCCCATTTCTTAACATGTAGCGATCTGTCTCCATCTCTTTTTATGTAGCTTGTGCTGCATTATAAATGCAACAACAAAACATTATTTATAAAAAACCCTATATATAGATATATATATATATATATATATATATATATATATATATATATATATATATATATATATATATATATTTATATATTTATTTTTTTTTTTTTTGGAATACAGTCATTTGCTAATTAGCATGATCGCTTTACTTTTATGTTTATGGTTGACGCAGCTTGTTTGCCATTAGCCAATCGCTGTTCTCAAGTTCAAAGCACATGAATGCACACAACTCGTTGCTCCCAATTTCTAAGTAGTTATTTCAGAGTTTCCCCTTTTTGGACATATCTGGACATCACCTACTATTCTGTTTTTTTCCCTCTCTCCCCCTCTGAGTTTAATCTGCATCCCTCTCCTTTCAGATTTGAGTTTTCCTTTATCCCTCTCTTACCATTTGTCTCACTGTGCCCCCTTTTTCTCTCTCTCTCTCTCTCTCGCTCTCTCAGTTATCTCCTTCTGTCAGTGCAACTGCCCCCATGGAGGCCCCCATTCAGGCCCAATGTTCTTTCACCGTAGAGCCCCTGGGTTTTGACTTGGGGCAGCCCCCCACCTCCCTCTTCCCTCTTCCCCATGCTCTACCTCAGTCCGGCCCCATTATGAACACAGAGGCAGGGCCCCTCTACATGTTCCAGCACTCTCCCAGTCCCTTGATAACCGCCTCCAATCAAGGAGCAGCTAGACAAGAAGCCCTGCCTACTGGTGAAGATGAGGAGGTGGTGGTTCTGGTGGACTCCCAGCCAATCAACTTCACTGAGAACCCCTTCCTGGTGGCCAATCGCAGGGGCAAGGGGTGCCCCCCCTCTGAGCGCATCCTCTCAGGGCCTCCTGTGGGCTACGGGAGTGCGGGCAAACTGCAGCCCTGGTTATTCAGCAAGGCAAGCAGACTGCCTGCCTGCACGTGTGGGTTTGAGCCAGCATGGTGTGTGGCCTGGTTTAGGATTAGCAGTTCCTTTTGTCTGTGAGCCAATAGAACATGTTTCAGCCAAGATGTTATAAGGTAGAATGTATGTTATGTGTTTGATTTTTCCATTGTAACAACCGTTAGGCTTACAACCTGACCTGCCTTATTTTCATTGAGTTCCTCCCTGTAGCAAAGGATACACACTTGTGCGCTTGTATGGTATAATCATTGCCAATCAAACACTGCCAGCCAGGATGACTTGAATGACCACTAACCCTTTGAAAATAAATAGCCATGAGCATGTGACCGCTGGAATTGAGATGGAGAAATCTCCTGCTATGAATGAGTCCGGGGTAAATCCATTTGAATTCATTCACTTTTTGACAGCATCCCTTTTGATTTTAACAAAACTGTCCATACATGTTTTCCCATGGAAGAAGTGATCAGAATGTGACTTTTTGAACATGAATGCCAAAACTTTCAGAAAATAAAGATGCTCAAATTGAACCCATTTTGCATACCCCACAATACCATGAGACATCCATGTCTTCCTCACTGGAAAAGATAAACGGTTGAGTTTGATGTAATTTAAAAGCTTACAAACTGTTGTCAAACTATTTATAAAATAATCTACAAACGTGTAAACTGTTTT
Organism: Oncorhynchus mykiss; assembly: GCF_057628025.1. Lineage (NCBI taxonomy): Eukaryota > Metazoa > Chordata > Actinopteri > Salmoniformes > Salmonidae > Oncorhynchus > Oncorhynchus mykiss. The sequence continues at coordinate 37,666,857 of NC_143032.1, forward strand.
TTTTTTTTGTATTCTCATATGTTGTAGTTTAGAACCTATTTTACATAAATCTAAGGTTGTTTGTCCCTCCATCGGTTGAGACAACATGTTCTTGAATACAGGGTGGGTGTTGTTTCAATCATAGAAATGGAATGAATAGATTGGACCTATCCCTTCATACCACTGCTATTTAGCTGGTACGCCATTGAACTGTTTATTGTATTGACATTGTAACTTCTACCACAAAGATGACTGCAGGTCCACCCATCGTCGAATGTCAACTTAAATGGTCATGTCTATTCTGTTTCTCTGATTTCAACAGATATTCCCATTCAAGTCCGCATTCTCTGACATGTGGACCTCCAACCATCTTTGCGGTACCATTTGACAGTTGAAAGTTCAAATGTAGTCCCATTTATCAGCCAGAACATAACACCCACCCTGTATTCAAGAGCATGCTGTGTCTCAACCGATGGCGGGCACAACACCAAAACCTTAGATTATGTTAAATAATGTGAATATGAAAAAATAAGTTTACACGTTCAGATAATTGATGTAAGATGTTGAAGGGCAACATGAAATAATTTAACCCTTTTTGTAAGCTTTTAAATGATATCAATCGCAGCAGTTTATATTTTCCAGTGATGAAGACATGGATGTCTCATGCTATGGTGGGTTATGCAAAATGGGTCAACTTTGAGCACCTTTAATTTCTGAACGTTTTGGCATTCATGTCCAAAAATGACTTTTACATGTGTACTGTTATTTGCTGCACCAGTAGGGTAGCAGAAATCTGGTAACTTTCCCAAAAGTCCCACTTTTTCCCAGAAATCCTAGTTTGAAGATTTCCAGAATAAGCAGGAAATCTGGAATTTTGCAACCTTACCAATAATAATAACCTGCTTACTCCACAGAGAGTGGAGTTGGTGGATGATGGGACAGCTGCTAAATCTCTCCCCATCTCTCTTTGTCTGTGTATTCTCAGGCGCCCTCCACTGAGCCCCCCAGGACAGACAGTTCCATTAGAGACGCCCCCTACTCACCAACCACACAACCGGTATGTCCACCCCAGCCCAACAACAGCCCTCCTTTCACATCCTCCTTTAAAGTCCCCTCATTCACACCCCTGCATTCACAGCACCTAGATTTGTTATCTTTTGACATAATCCATTTCAGAGAGGGTAAATGTAGTGTACCTGCTGGTTCTTCCTCCTCCCTCCTTCCCCCCCTCACATCCCTCCCTAGCCCAGTGCTCATTCCTCCATCCCTAGCCCAGTGCTCATTCCTCCATCCCTAGCCCAGTGCTCATTCCTCCACCAGCTCCCTGTGTGCAGGCAAGGAGACCCGCTTCGTAAGTGGTCTGCTCTGGCCTGGCTTTGTCTGCTCAGCTTCCATAGACAACTATCAGTGGAGTCTGGCCCTTTGCTTTTGTCAGCTGTTTATAATGAGTTGTACTACAGTGAAGCTATACTACAAGTGTACCTTTTTTAAACACACGCATCTGCTGAGCTTGCCATGGCCACTCATTACTGATGCTTTCTCTACTTCATGCAGTAGTAGATTCTGTTTGCATCCCAAATGGCACCCTAGTCCCCCTTCATTGTGCACTACCTTTAACCAGGGCCCATAAGGAATAGGGTGCCATTTGGGATGCACCCTCTGGTTTTGGAAATTGTTGAGGACCCTACTTGTCATTTGTGCTTTTAATTCTAGCTTTGTTGGAATTTGTAATGAACCCTGACCTTTGCATTGAGAATGATGTTGAAATGTGTTTACCAAGTATCGGAATGTGTTCTGAGTAGGGCTGACACAATTTCTGTGTAACCGACGGTTATGGATGAAGACCGTCATGAAAATAAATTAAGTCATAACCGTAAAAATAAAAAAATCTTCAATTTGCACTCATCACACTGAAGGACAGATTTCCACTGGTCCTAATGTCCATTGCTCTAGTTTCTTGGCCCAAGCAAGTCTCTTCTTATTGGTGTACTTTAGTAGTGGTTTCTTTGCATCAATTTGGCCATGAAGGCCTGATTTACACAGTCTCCTCTGAACAGTTGATGTTGAGATGTCTGTTACTTGAACTCTGTGAAGCGTTTATTTGGGCTGCAGTCTGAGGTGCAGTTAATTGCCGATTTCGGAGGCTGTTAACTCTAATGAACTTATCCTCTGCAGCAGAAGTAACTCTGGGTCTTCATTTCCTGTGGCAGTCCTCATGAGAGCCAGTTTCATCTAAGTGTTCGATGGTTTTTGCGACTGCACTTGAAGAAACTTTTAAAGTTCTTGAAATGTTCCGTATTGACTGACCTTCATGTCTTAAAGTAATGATGGACTGTCGTTTCTCATTGCTTATTTTAGCTGTTCTAGGTCTTTTACCAAATAGGGCTATCTTCTGTCACAACACAATTGATTGGCTCAAACGCATTAAGAAGGAAAGAAATTCCACAAATTAACTTTCAACAAGGCACACCTATAAATTGAAATGCATTCCAGGTTACTACCTCATGAAGCTGGTTGAGAGAATGCAAAGCTGTCAAGGCATAGGGTGGCTACTTTGAAGAATCTCAAATATAATATATTTTGATTTAACACTTATTTGATTATTACATGATACCATGTGTGTTATTTCATAGTTCTGATGTCTTCACTATTATTCTACAATGTAGAAAATAGTAAAAAAAATAATTTAAAAAACTTGAATGAGTAGGTGTGTCAACTTTTGACTCGTACTGTATATAGTAATAAAAAAAGGTGTTGTAGCAAATGATCTTCGGTAACCTAGGCAACACCCCCCACAATCCAACAGCAGCACATAGGATTATAATGAATAGAACAGTCTTGGAACCGCTAACCCTGGCAATTTGACTGGTAAACTCGGAATGCCCTGTATTGTGATGAAATCATTTCCATGATAATGTAGAAATATTTTAACTGTGTCCAATGGAATGTATTTTTTGTAATGTCAGTTGAGTTGAATCAACAAATCACAGCACATATTGATGGGTACACTTCCTCCTTTGCTCCTATGGGTAGTGGGTACACTCACAATGGCTGCCAGTCCACCAATTGCTGGCAGCATACCACCATACCTGCTCACTTGCCTCTGTAGCGAAATAGGGTTGGTCCTGGTGGGGCCCTGGATGGGAGACCAGATGCTGCTGGAAGTGGTGTTAAAGGGCCAATAGGAGACACTCTTTCCTTTGGTTTAAAAATATATATATACTTGTTGTAAGAGTAGGGGTGTTAACCCTGGTGTCCGGGCTGAATTCTGGTGTCCGGGCTGAATTCCCAATCTAGCCCTCATACTGTCATGGCCACCTAATCATCCCCAGCTTCCAATTGGCTCATTCATCCCTCCTCTCCCCTGTAACTATTCCCCGGGTTATGATATAAATGAGAATGTGTTCTCATTCAACTTCCCTGGTAACATAAGTATAAAATAAAATACAATTATGCCATTATGTACTTGAATGGGGATGCCCATTCTATTAATTATATTTCTATGGAAGCACATGCAGTGAGAACGGTTATTACGGCGACAGCGGTCATTTGGCTGGCCAATTACCGTCATCCAAAAATCCATGACCGTCACAGCCCTAGCTCTGAGCTACTGCACGTTATTCAGCTTCAGAGCGTATGTGTTACAGATTTCAGAGCTAGTGTTCATTTTGCATCGTCAGGGTAGCTCAAGTCAGGGTAGTAATTGCAAAACCATTTTTATTTTGTGTGCACGTTTGTGTGAGATCCATGTTTGCGCCTGTAGAAAGCGCGCCTGTATGTTGAAAGCTCCGGGGTGAAGTTTTCCTCTGGGAACACATTTAGTATCAGTTTCCTATCCCCAAAACTGACCCAGGAACACCGTCTAGGGGTAACTTCACCCTACACCTATGTTGAAATATTAGCATCGGGGTGTGTGGCTTGTCATGTAAGCCGTCATGTCAACTCCATGCATTATTCTGTATTTCTTTTTTCAGGCAAGCATTCATTTCACCCCTACTGCACTGCCTGCCAAGGAGGAAATCTCACCACTGAGTCCCTATGAGGTATTGACCTTAAATCCAGTCATAGAGAATGAATGGGGCAAGATCTGTACTCTCACTGTCCATCATTGACAGTAAACATTCATAGTCTGTTCTCCGTGCTCAGACTGTTGTTCCATCCCAAATTGCACCCTAAGTCTCTAGAAAAAGGGAATAGGGTGCCATTTTGGACATAGCCTGCATAGAAATATATGACGATAACGTCTTTTGTTGTGGTTTTCCCTTCCAGACAAGGCCAGGTGCCATCCAGCCCCTCTCCCGTGGTGGCGGGCGGCCGATCACCTCTCCAGCCACTCCGGACGGGCACAGCAGCCCCAATCCCTTCCAGCATGGCCCCTCCCCCATCAACTCTCAGACCTTTGTAAGACCCCTCACCACCACGTAGGGTGAGGGTGAGACCCCCCCCCCACCCACCCCCGATCATGGGTGCCGTCTCACAGCAGTGTCATTGATGTTCATCGCAACTATTTCCTACTATTTGTAGAAGCTACTTACCAAGGAGTTTGAGCTGGGTCCCTGTCCATGCATTCATTCGCGCACAGGGACTCGCTGTAAAAGCACTGTTGTTGAAGACAAGCGGCGTAAAAGTGGACTTGCATTCTCAGCAAGATTTATCTAAGTCGCTACTACTGTAGCCAGAGCCAACCAATGGCTCACAGGGGAGTTCTGAAATGTTTCATTCCATCTGGTGATTGGGCTAACCCTACTTCATCATCCAACTGCTATAAAGCAGCTATGGGTTGAATCTCAGCAATCTCAACAATCTCCCATGTTCCTGTATATAATGCCACCGCCGCCGAGTTGCGCACACATTATCTGAGTGCCATATCTTCAACAAGGCAGGCACAGCCTCATTCGCCCACCCCTACTGTCTGTCTCTTGCACATCCCCCTTCGCATCATCGTTTCTCCACCTTGTTCTCACGCTGTCTTCTTCAGCTCTTCAGTTTTTTTCTCATAGTCTGCCCCTCTCCTTGTTCCTCTCTTCCCTTTTGCTCCTCCCACTTCATGGACCCCCCCCCCCCTCCCAGCTGCAGCCTCGTGCCCCCTCCCCCGACACGATCGATGAGTTCCCCCTGAACCCCAAGCAGGCATACAAGGCATTCGCCGCCGTGCCTCACTGGCTGGCCGTGCTGGAGCCTCCCCCGCAGGTAGGCAGGTCGCCCCACCCAGACACCCCGTGGGCCCCAGCCAGCATGCTGTGATGGTCGTCGTCACTGTTTTAGTCGCTCCGGCCCCCCCTTCACGACTGACGCAGCCCCCCCCCCCCCTCAAAGCCTGTCCCCCCCCCCCCCCCCCCCCCCCCCGTCTGGGCCTGTAACCGTGCTCCGTACTGTGTTGGAATGCAGTTGTGTTGTACTCTTTGTTTTTGTACTGGTGGTGCGTGATGTTCACAATTTCCATTCTGAAAGCGATCATTGATCATCAGCCGTCTGTCTGTGCTGAGAAGTCCCATCTCAACCATTCTCATCACCTTGCCTGCTTTGTGTCCATAGAAATAGATTCATCTCTGATTCTATTCCTATGTTTGTGCCTCTCCACAGTCTGTCTTTCTGTCTGTTCCAATGGCTGCCTCCTGTTTCCCTCTCACACGTTCTCTTCTGTGTCTTATCGACAGGATCTGTTTGGCCAGAGGAACAACGTCCACCACAATCAGCCTTCTCCAGAGGTTAGCGTTTGTACCACCAGTGACAATACAAATGAATGGTCATACGTGTGATTTTTGTTGTCTGTGTGACATCGAATGAGTTTGAATGGCAATGCAGGTCAGTGTGTGTTAATTAGAAGACGTTGAAAAAGTGCCGATAAAACCTGCTTAAAGTGACATTGGCGGTTGGTCATGTCCCATTTGGCTGACACTTCGGTGACGAGACCACTTCTGTACATGTGGTTCTTTCAGCCTGAGCTGAACAACGAGGTGTTTGAGGATGAGGTAGAGGGGGACGGTGGAATGGGTATGGGTCAGGCAGCCCCCGTCTCTCCCCGACCCTCCCTCTCCTCTGACTGTCTGGACTATATGAGTCTGGCAGCAGCGCCACGCCTCTACAGAGCCTCCATGGACATGGTTGTAAAGGTGCCCCACCATGGGTGCCCCCAATAAAAGCTCAGATCGGGCTGTGGTCTCCTTTGCTTTGGTGGTGATTGCAGTGTCTATATCACTGTTACTTACAGTGGGAAGGGGCGGTGGTGCTACATTTGGTGTCAGAGGTGGGATCCTGTCAATAAATCATCCTCAGAATCAATCGTAGCTAGTGGTGTTGGGTTGTGATTCGACTGCCTAATTTTAATGCCTAGTTTTTCCCACCTGCTTAACAATCAATGAATACTGTGCTGGATATACAGTAAAACTTTCATAACTCTGTGATAATTCTCAATTGAAATGGTCAAATCAAAGTATTTCAGTTTATAAAAAAAAAATCCTCATATTTTTATGGACTTTGTTGTGGGATCTGGCTTATGTCTGTGTCCATTGAACATTTGATTGGGCAAGTCGAAACCAACCTCTGTCCCCCTCTTCCACCATCCTAACCACCCTATCCCCGTGGTCCCCTCTCCCACAGACTCCATCACCTGGTGGCAGAGACGACCTGGCGCAGCGCTCCTTCAGGGACAGACAGAAGTACTTTGAGATCGACATGAAGCAGCAGACGCCCGACACCAAGCCCAAAGGCCGCGTGTCCCTGGTTGGAGCAGACGACCTGAAGAAGATGAGGGAGGAGGAAGGTTTGTGCCAGCCAGCTCCTTTATTTCAAGCCCAAATAATACCCTTCACCCCCTTCTAGGGTTGCACATTTCTAGGTAACTTTCCCAACATTCCCAGGTTTTGCAGAAATCCTGGTTGGAGGATTCTGAATTTGCTGCTTAATCTTCATGATTCCGGTACTACTCCAGGAATTACGGAAAATATTTTTGGGGAAACTTACAGGAATCTTGCAACTCTACCCCCTTCTGAAAATGGTACAACTCTCTGGTTCATTTTGGTCAGAGAGACTAATGCTGCCTTCATAACATATCTTAAATTCTTAAATACCAGCATGCGACTTGGAAATATCTACTTGATCGCCCCTCCAACTGGTAATTAGTAAGTGGGAAATGGTCTCATCTGAGCTCAAATCAAATTCTATTTGTCACATACACATGGTTAGCAGATGTTAATGCGAGTGTAGCGAAATGCTTGTGCTTCTAGTTCCGACAATGCAGTAATAACCAACGAGTAATCTACCCTAACAATTCCACAACTACTACCTTATACACACAAGTGTAAAGGGATAAAGAATATGTACATAAAGATATATGAATGAATGATGGTATAGAACGGCATAGGCAAGATGCAGTGGATGTTATCGAGTACAGAATATACATATGAGATGAGTAATGTAGGGTATGTAAACATAAAGTGGCATAGTTTAAAGTGGCTAGTGATACATGTATTACATAAAGATGCAGTAGATGATATAGAGTACAGTATATACATATGAGATGGGTCATGTAGGGTATGTAAACATTATATTAAGTGGCATTGTTTAAAGTGGCTAGTGATAAAAAATTTTTTACATCAATTTCCATTATTAAAGTGGCTGGAGTTGAGTCAGTATGTTGGCAGCAGCCACAGTATGTTAGTGGTGGTGGCTTCTCACATGCTAAACTCTGACGCTGACGTCACATACAATAGAAATGACCTCGATAACAGCATTTTTGGCAGTTAAATGCAACAACAAAACATTATTTAAATGCAACCCAAAAACAATATTTATATATATATTTTTAATCTGTTCATCTGGTTTTTGAACACTAATTTGTTTACAAGCATGGAAGCTGTACTTTTAGTGCAGGTTGACGCAGCATTCTCAACGAGTTCAAAGCATGTCAATCCAAGCAACCCAGTTTACAAGTAGTATTTTCAGAGTTTCCCACTTGTTATGAACGCAGCATAAGCTCTGATGAATGGAATCCTAATGGAACTATGTTTCTACAATCCCAGAGAGGAGATTCGAGCAGCGGGCACGGGAGTACCTGATGGATGAAGATGACGAGGAGGAGGATGACCTGGTGAAGCAGATGGGAGTGTTGAAGGCCACGGGCAAAGTGGTGCTGGACGGGGTGGAGTACAAGGTGGAGCCTGTAG